>NC_081755.1:53584281-53731281 GCF_963082965.1 Carassius carassius
GAGATGGAGATACAAAACCAGAACCAAGTGAAGCATGAACAATTTTAGTAATCAAAGGCAAAAGGGCTGGTAAACAAGCTTTTACTAAAGGAGTTGGTATAGGGTCTAATTGACAAGTCGAAAATTTAGATTTACCTATCAGACCCACTATCTCTGAAATAGTTGGTAGTGTAAAGTTAGAGAAGACAGAGTGGGGGGGTATGTGAGTGATAGACTGACATGATTCATTGTGAAGAGTACCAGTAAGTAATTGCCGATGTACATTTTCAACCTTAGATGTAAAAAAAGTCAAAAAGCGATCACATAAGTCAGTGTAATACATATCAGATGGCAAAGAATCAGGTGGTTTCAGAATATTGTTTACCACCAAGAAAAGAGACGTAGAGTTCCCATTGCTAACTCCAATTACATTGGAGTAGTAATCGGATTTAGCTGTAGTCAATGCATTTTTATAATTTTGAATATGTTCAGCATACATGTCTTTATGAACAGTAAGGCCAGACCTGACGTACAGCCAGTTCACGCAGTTCAGGTGTAAACTAAGGAGCTGAATGCACAAATGAGACCGTTCGAGTTTTCACGGGTGCGAATTCATCTAAAAGCATGTTCAGTCCATCATTGTAATATTTTACCAGTTCATCAACAGTAGTGAAATCAGATTTACTGGAAAAGATGGCAAGTTCATCAGCAAGAGTAGGCAAATCAATGTTCTTAATATTCCGAAATGTAATCGGGCGACAGAGGTTTACCTTAAAAATGGCCAGTTTGGCACAAAATGAGACCAGAAAGTGATCTGATATGGATAGATCAGAAACAGTACAATTAAAAGGTGATATACCAGAGCAACAAACAAGATCAAGAGTATGCCCCTTAGTATGAGTGGGCAGTGTGTTAAATTGTTGTATACCAAAGCAATCAATGTCAATGTCACCTTTATTTATATAGCGCTTTAAACAAAATACATTGCGTCAAAGCAACTGAACAACATTCATTAGGAAAACAGTGTCAATAAAGCAAAAATGATAGTTAAAGGCAGTTCATCATTGAATTCAGTTATGTCATCTCTGTTCAGTTAAATAGTGTCTGTGCATTTATTTGCAATCAAGTCAACGATATCGCTGTAGATGAAGTGTCCCCAACTAAGCAAGCCAGAGGCGACAGCGGCAAGGAACCGAAACTCCATCGGTGACAGAATGGAGAAAAAAAAACTTGGGAGAAACCAGGCTCAGTTGGGGGGCCAGTTCTTCTCTGACCAGACGAAACCAGTAGTTCAATTCCAGGCTGCAGCAAAGTCAGATTGTGTAGAAGAATCATCTGTTTCCTGTGGTCTTGTCCTGGTGCTCCTCTGAGACAAGGTCTTTACAGGGGATCTGTATCTGGGGCTCTAGTTGTCCTGGTCTCCACTGTCTTTCAGGGATGTAGAGGTCCTTTCTAGGTGCTGATCCAGCATCTGGTCTGGATACGTACTGGATCCGGGTGACTGCAGTGACCCTTTGATCTGGACACAGACTGGATCTGGTGGCCACGTTGACCTCGGAACAAGAGAGAAACAGACAAATATTAGCGTAGATGCCATTCTTCTTATGATGTAGCAAGTACATAGGGTGTTATGGGAAGTGTTTCCGGTTCCGGTTTACCTAATTAATGCAGCCTAAAAATCCTTTAACGGATTTGGATAATAAAAGCATATTAGTATGTTATGTGTATGCCAGGTTAAAGAGATGGGTCTTTAATCTAGATTTAAACTGCAAGAGTGTGTCTGCCTCCCGAACAATGTTAGGTAGGTTATTCCAGAGTTTGGGCGCCAAATAGGAAAAAGATCTGCCACCTGCAGTTGATTTTGATATTCTAGGTATTGTCAAATTGCCTGAGTTTTGAGAACGTAGCGGACGTAGAAGATTATAATGTAAAAGGAGCTCATTCAAATACTGAGGTGCTAAACCATTCAGGGCTTTATAAGTAATAAGCAATAATTTAAAATCTATGCGATGCTTCATAGGGAGCCAGTGCAGTGTTGACAGGACCGGGCTAATATGGTCATACTTCCTGGTTCTAGTAAGAACTCTTGCTGCTGCATTTTGGACTAGCTGTAGTTTGTTTACTAAGCGTGCAGAACAACCACCCAATAAAGCATTACAATAATCTAACCTTGAGGTCATAAATGCATGGATTAACATTTCTGCATTTGACATTGAGAGCATAGGCCGTAATTTAGATATATTTTTGAGATGGAAAATGCAGTTTTACAAATGCTAGAAACGTGGCTTTCTAAGGAAAGATTGCGATCAAATAGCACATCTAGGTTCCTAACTGATGACGAAGAATTGACAGAGCAACCATCAAGTCTTAGACAGTGTTCTAGTTTATTACAAGCAGAGTTTTTAGGTCCTATAATTAACACCTCTGTTTTTTCAGCATTTAGCAGTAAGAAATTACTCGTCATCCAGTTTTTTATATTGACTATGCAATCCATTAGTTTTTCAAATTGGTGTGTTTCACCGGGCTGCGAAGAAATATAGAGCTGAGTATCATCAGCATAACAGTGAAAGCTAACACCATGTTTCCTGATGATATCTCCCAAGGGTAACATATAAAGCGTGAAGAGTAGCGGCCCTAGTACTGAGCCTTGAGGTACTCCATACTGCACTTGTGATAGATAGGATACATCTTCATTCACTGCTACGAACTGATGGCGGTCATATAAGTACGATTTAAACCATGCTAATGCACTTCCATTAATGCCAACAAAGTGTCCAAGTCTATGCAAAAGAATGTTGTGGTCAATTGTGTCAAACGCAGCACTAAGATCCAATAAAACTAATAGAGAGATACACCCACGATCAGATGATAAGAGCAGATCATTTGTAACTCTAAGGAGAGCAGTCTCAGTACTATGATACGGTCTAAATCCTGACTGGAAATCCTCACATATACCATTTTTCTCTAAGAAGGAATATAACTGTGTGGATACCACCTTTTCTAGTATCTTGGACAGAAAAGGGAGATTCGAGATTGGTCTATAATTAACTAGTTCTTTGGGGTCAAGTTGTGTTTTTTTGATGAGAGGCTTAATAACAGCCAGTTTGAAGGTTTTGGGGACATATCCTAATGACAATGAGGAATTAATAATAGTCAGAAGAGGATCTATGCCTTCTGGAAGCACCTCTTTTAGGAGCTTAGATGGTATAGGGTCTAACATACATGTTGTTGGTTTAGATGATTTAACAAGTTTATACAATTCTTCCTCTCCTATGGTAGAGAATGAGTGGAACTGTTCCTCAGGGGGTCTATAGTGCACTGTCTGATGTGATACTGTAGCTGACGGCTGAATGGTTGCAATTTTATCTCTAATAGTATTGATTTTAGAAGTAAAGTAGTTCATAAAGTCATTACTGCTGTGGTGTTTGGAAATGTCAACACTTGTTGAGGCTTTATTTTTCGTTAATTTAGCCACTGTATTGAATAAATACCTGGGGTTATGTTTGTTTTCTTCTAAAAGAGAAGAAAAGTAATCGGATCTAGCAGTTTTTAATGCTTTTCTGTAGGATATGTTACTTTCCCGCCAAGCAATACGAAATACCTCTAGTTTTGTTTTCCTCCAGCTGCGCTCCATTTTTCGGGCTGCTCTCTTTAGGGTGCGAGTATGCTCATTATAACATGGTGTCAAACTGTTTTCCTTAACCTTCCTTAAGCGTAAAGGAGCAACTTTAAATAAAGTGCTAGAAAAGAGAGAGTCCATAGTTTCTGTTACATCATCAAGTTGTTCTGAGGTTTTGGATATGCTAAGGAATTTGGATACATCAGGAAGATAACTTAAAAAGCAGTCTTTTGTGTTAGAAGTGATGGTTCTTCCATACTTGTAACAAGAAGTAGAATTTACAATTTTGGCTATATGAATTTTGCAAAGAACTAAATAATGATCTGAGATATCATCACTTGGCTGAATAATTTCAACACCATCAACATCAATTCCATGTGACAGTATTAAATCTAGAGTATGATTTTCGACGTGTTGTCTAACACCAATAGAGTTCAGAATGTCTATAAATGCTGATCCCAATGCATCGTTTTCATTATCAACATGGATATTAAAATCACCAACTATTAAAACTTTATCTGCAGCCAGAACTAACTCGGATGTAAAATCACCAAACTCTTTAATAAAGTCTGTATGGTGCCCTGGTGGCCTGTATACATTAGCCAGTACAAACATAACAGGGGAATTATCATTAACATTTGTTTCTTTGGATAATGTTATATGAAGTACCATTACTTCAAACGAGTTATACTTGTAGCCTGCCCTCTGAGAAATCCTGAAAACGTTGTTATAAATTGAAGCAACACCTCCCCCTTTGCCTTTTAGACGCTGCTCATGTTTATAACAGTAATCTTGGGGGGTGGACTCATTTAAAATAATGTAATCATCAGGTTTTAGCCAGGTTTCTGTCAAACAGAGTACATCTATATTATGATCAGTGATCATATTATTTACAAAAAGTGTTTTCGTAGAAAGGGATCTGATATTCAATAAGCCAAGCTTTATCATTTTTTTATCCATATTGCTTCTGTTTTTTATTTGTTGAACCTCAATTAAATTGTTAATCTTAACTTGGTTTGGACGTTTTTTGTATTTTCTAGTTCGGGGAACAGACACAGTCTCTGTAGTGTGTTATATAGATATATATATATATAAAGAGTCTCTATGTGCTGAGAATTAACTGACCTCTGTGACGGGAGGCAGCTAGCAGACGGTCGGTTTAGCCAGTTTGTCTGCTTCCTGACCTGGGCCCCAGTTAGTCAAGTATAAACACTAAGACTATTTGCCATATTTCTAGAGAGAAGAGTGGCGCCACCCCAGGAGGGATGAAGACCATCTCTTTTAAACAGGTCAGGTTTGCCCCAAAAGCTCGTCCAATTGTCTATGAAACCTATGCTATTCTGTGGGCACCACTTAGACATCCAGCCATTGAGTGATGACAATCTGCTATGCATCTCATCACCACGGTAGGCAGGGAGGGGACCAGAGCATATTACAGTGTCTGACATCGTGCTTGCAAGTTCACACACCTCTTTAATGTTATTTTTAGTGATCTCCGACTGGCGAAGTCGAACATCATTAGCGCAGGCATGAATAACAATCTTACTGTATTTACGTTTAGCATTAGCCAGCACTTTTAAATTTGCCAAGATGTCAGGCGCTCTGGCTCCCGGTAAACATTTGACTATGGTGGCTGGTGTCTCTATATTCACGTTCCGTACAATAGAATCACCAATAACTAGAGCACTTTCATCAGGTTTCTAAGTGGGTGCATCACTGAGTGGGGAGAACCTGTTTAATGTTTTGATCGGAACAGAAGAGCGGTGTTTTGACCCACGACTACGCTGCCTCACCGTCACCCAGTTTCTGTTTCCGGAACCGAACAATGTACAGGAATCCCTGAGCTAGACGCATCCAAAGCCGTATCTAGAGCCCTAACATTCTTACTGTCCTCAATTAAAGTTTGGATGCGTGTCTCTAATTCTGAAATCTTCTCTGTCAGCCTAACTATTTCCCTGCATTTATCACATGTGAATCCCTCATCAGCGACAGAGATAGATAAACTGTACATGTGGCAAGAGGTGCAAGTAACAATGACGGGAGAAGCTATTACTCACCGTGCTTGATGAAATATTCTTACTGCGGTTGTTTGATGAACTTGTGAAAAACTGGAGCAAGGGAGAGGAGAAAAGAAAACAGCGATAGGTTCGAATGAAAACGCTAATGACAATCCAAACATGATAGAAATTCGCTTGTAAATGCATTACTGACATTATCTGTATGAATGTTAAAATCACCCAGAAGGATAACATTTGAAGATATGAAACATAGATAAGTTAAGAGTTCAGATAATTCAGGTAAAAATGCATTATTGCTCTTGGGAGGGCGGTAGATAGTTATGAGGATGGTTGGAATCGCACCATTTATTTTTATGGCAATTGACTCAAAAGAAGAATATGTAGACAAAGTTAACTGAGATACTTTCAATTTCTTTTTATAAAGTATTGCTAGCCCCCCTCCCCTTTCCGTATCACGAGATTTACAAACATAACTATATCCTGGGGGAACACACTCGTTTAGATAGAAAAAGTTGTCTGGTTTCTGCCATGTCTCAGTTAGACAGAGAAAGTCAAACTCACGGGTCAGACAGTAGATCGTACACCAGGGGTCCTTTAGTGGAAAGCGATCGTATATTAAGTAATCCAAAGAAAAAATAGTTTTTACCACAATCGTTGCCAACCGATCTGGCAGGGTTGATTAGTACACTACGATTGACACTGCGAGTCCGTGTAAGCCTCCTAGGCGGGCGTGGTTTAGATGACCAAAAGGACCGAATTTGACATGAGCCATCGGTGTTATAACTCCGCCGAGACCCGCGGTGTATATATTTCCGACGTGGAATGTACACAATATCCAAGGGAAGATGTGGAGCTGACAGAAGATTAAAATGACGCAAACGGAGCTGAGTAAGTTCCGCCACCGAATACTGGAGCATCGCCCATGCTACCGAGTGGTATACTGCAGAAAGAACGACCCAGATGTAGTTCATCCGCACCATTAGCTCAGTGATCTTCATAGTTGAACCGCGTGCCAGAGGTACCGCAAAGAACACTTAGTAACCGGCAGTCAATCGGCAACCTCAAAGAGCATCAGCAGTCATAGGTACACAGGTAGATCAACCAGCATACAAACCCACCAAATCAGCGTGGATACAGAGGTCAGACTCCTTAAAATGATATAAAAACAGTTCATAGATGCATCCATGCATTCATAAGTGCAGGACGATTTTGAAGCGCTAAAAGTTTTAAAATCCCCTCCCTGAGCAGCGGCAGCTAACAGCGCCAGCGTTCACCCCGAAGGATCCAGTCATATGTCTCTTTGGTTCAATATAACAATATTTGTTTTCAATATATTGAAAATAAACTACAAACATAAAATTATATAAATTTATTTTAAACATTCTTTCTTGTAACTCTTCCCTCTCAGTCACAAACCTGACTGAAAGGCTCATTATGCAGCTCATTATGCGGGTCTTTGTCTTCTCAGATGTAAATAACAATAATATTCATTGTTTTCTGTGAGTGAGTAAAGATGATTTTCACATCATTTTGAAGCAAAAATTCTAGGCTACAAGCTCCAGGTTTGAGTGAACAAAGAGTTTTGTGAACAAATGTTCTGTATGTGTGTAACGTTTGATCAGGCTCCAGTCCACCAGAGGGAGCCTTGACCTGAATATTGAACTTTTCCACTTCCTGTTCCTGCCACATCAGTTCATTTATAGTATCATTTATATAGCACTTTTTCTAGGCACTCAAAGCGCTTTACATAGTCTGGGGGTATCTCCTCATCCACCACCAGTGTGCAGCATCCACCTGAATGATGCGACGGCAGCCATGGTGCGCCAGAACAACTACCACACACCAGCTTACTGGTGGAGAGGAGACAGAGTGATGAAGCCGATCAGTAGTCTTGTCATTTCCTGTAATCCTGTATTTAAATCATGTTTGTACTGCCACATTGCAAAGTATTGCCAGTTCACTGCCTTACTAAGCATTCTTCCATTGTTCCATTATTGATTATTGTTATGACCTTTGCTTTTGCTCTTCTTACTCACGTTTTTGGATTACTGTTTTGGATTTGTCTGCCTGTGGATTCTTTTGCCTGTGTTTTGACCCAAGCCTGTGACCTGACCACGAGTTGTGACTATCGTTTGGATTTTATGCTCAGAGCTTTTAACAAAGACCCGCTTATGGAATCCACTCGGCCTAAATCCTCCTTACAGAATACCTCACCCAGTGCGGATCCGAAGGAAGTTTCTCAACTCCTTTCTACCATCGAGTATCAAAAGGATCTGCCGAAGGGTTATCAACACCAGTTGTTGACGCTGCAAGCCACCAATGAGCATTTGACACAGTACATTCAGTCTCTCCCTGCCCCACGACCTGACCCGGTAAGATTTGCGTTACATTATAAGTTTGATGGCTCTCCTGACAACTGTATTAGTTTCCTCTGACAGTGTTCTATCTATTTTTCTAACCAACCTGAAACTGATCACCAAGACCATAAAAAGTGTTCCAATATCCTGCTGGGGGCTCAACTAACTCAGATATGTCAAGGCAACAGACCAGCTTCTGACTATGCTATCAGTTTTGTACTCTTGCTGCACAAAGTGGGTTTAATAATGTTGCTTTGAAGCACATTTTTCGTTCAAGTCTGTATGCTAAACTACAAGCGGAATTACTATGTAAATATGACTCCCTTGACTTCTCCCAGTTTGTTACCCTTGTTATCAAGATTGACAATCTTTTACGAACCATGTCCCAAGTCTAACTTCGCTTATTTGCCTACTATTACTGCGCCAACACCATGTCAGTCTGGTCCTACTGAAGCCATGCAAATTGGACGAACTCACTTACCACCTGATGAACGGAGAAGAAGATTACTCAATCAACTCTGTTTCTACTGTGGTGAATCAGGACATAGCTGTTCCAACTGTCCTGTTAAACCTGCTACAAACCCCTCTTCAAGTTATCGAGTGAGTCACATGTTCAATACTTTACAAATCAGTTTATGCTTGTCGCTTCCCATCATTTTGTCAGTTGCTAATCAAGACTATCATTTCTCAGCGTTAATAGATTCTGGAGCAGCTGCAAATGTGATTCATCAAGATTTAGTTAAGCAGTTGAACATTCCTACAACCAAATGTGAACCACCTATTGCTGTAACTGCTGTTGATGATGGTCCTGTCGGTAAGGGTCATATCACTCATCAAACCCATAAAACTTAGAGTTGGCCTGTTTCACACGGAAGAAATAACTCTCTATGTTATATCATCACCATGAAACCAAGTTATCCTAGGATATCCTTTGTTGTCTACGCACGAGCCATCTAGCCAAGAATCCATTGTCACTTCCCAATAATGTCCCTATTGAGTATGCTGACTTAGCCGAGGTATCTAGCAAAGACAAGGCCTCCAAGTTGCCACCTCATTGCCCCTGGGACACCTCTCCACCTAAGAGTCGTGTTTACCCGCTGTCCATTCCTGAAACCAAGGCCATGGAAGAATACATTGAAGAAGCCTTATCTTATGGGTTTATTAGGCCATCCATCTCTCCTGCAGCATCTGGGTTCTTTTTTTGTTGACAAGAAAGATGGTGGTTTAAGGCCTTGTATTGACTATCGAGCACTCAACGCTATCACTGTTAAGAATCGCCATCCTTTGCCTCTTGTCTCTGGAGCAATTATGTGAGGCCAGCTATTTCACTAAATTGGACCTCAGATCTGCCTACAATCTCATCAAAATCTGTGAGGGCAATGAATGGAAGACGGCTTTACGAGTATTTGGTTATGTCATTTGGATTGGCCAATGCACCTTAAATTTTCCAATCCTTCATTAATTAAGTTTTCAAAGATCTCTTGAATCAGTATGTGATTGTCTACATAGACGATATCCTGATCTACTCTTGCTCAATGGAAGAACATATCTCTCATGTAAGAGTTGTGTCCTGTAGAGCTGAAACAACGAATCGATTTAATCGATTAAAATCGATTAAAATCGATTATTAAAATAGTTGTCAACTAATTTAGTCATCGATTCGTTGCTAAATAACTTTTATTTGCCGTAAGCGGCTCATTTCGTGCA
The DNA here is from genome assembly GCF_963082965.1 of Carassius carassius. Classification (NCBI taxonomy): domain Eukaryota; kingdom Metazoa; phylum Chordata; class Actinopteri; order Cypriniformes; family Cyprinidae; genus Carassius; species Carassius carassius. The sequence continues at coordinate 53,593,962 of NC_081755.1, forward strand.
TATTTCAAATCTGGGTGACCAAAGTGTGGCAGTAATGAGCCACCGGAGGTTTTACTCAGCCAGTACAGCAGGAGAAGTAGCGAATAGCCAATAGCTGGCCTCGTTTTGTCACATGCTTCCCGAACAGCGTCTCTGCAGCATTCAACGTGATGTTGGAGTAGTTTACTTTGAGCCTTCAAAAAAGAAGAGTAACCTGTAAACTCTGCACTACTGAACTGTTTAAGGGAACGTTCACACATCGCGTCTTTTGCGCGCTCAAGTTCGTTATTTCCAACACCGCACCGCATCGAGTTAAAACATTTCAACTTTTCAGAATGCCGCAAGCGCACCGCGGGTCATGTGACAAGAACTAACCAATCAGCTTCATCCTTTCCTGTAACAACGTTAAAAGCTCAGTCAAGATGAAAGGAACAGCTGATCATAGTTGTATATGGATTTCCATTTTGAAATAAATTTAGTAGCAGAGCTACTGCAAGTGATTTTTTTGAGCTGCAAATCTATTTATCCTTTGCTGAAATTTCCGCTTCTTCAAGGAGAGAGCACGTCATGGTTGCTTAGCAAAGGCAGACGCCTCAGGGGCGCTTCTGCCCGAGCGCTTTGGAAAGGAGGAGAAAGCGGTGCGCCTAGCGTTTTCCACGCGTTTTTAGGCGCGATTTGTGAACGGCCCCTAAGACTTTCATTTGTGCAGATTCTCCAGTACAATGTTGTTTGCAAATGTTTAGTCGTAAAAGCTGATAACATTGCTTTTTAACAGTTAACATTTAAAGCTTTACAAACATGTTCTGTGATTAGTTTGTTGTTTACCAGTTCAAAATTCAGTTGTGCAGCCTAATTATGACTGAATGAGAGAGGTAAATGTTTAAAGATATTTGAAATGCACTTTTTTTCCTAAGTATTCACTGCTCATTTTCACACAGCAGGTTTTTTGTGTGTGTCCAATTTTTTTTTCTGGACAACTTTCTGATGGATTTTACTTTAAATTGTGAGTTCCATTCAGGTTTCATGCCACTGGCACTTTATTCGAAGGATTGTTTACAATTTCACAGCAAAAGCTATAAAGCTGTTTCCCAGTAAATAATAAAATACAATGCACTGCAATTTTATTCTGTTTTATCCTTATTCTTCGTGAAAATATGTTCTGAAAGATTCCTTAAGCTTCATTCGGGATGTTAAACTACTTTAGGAGCTCTAAGGACTGCCATGGTGAAAACATTATTTGAAATCTCCTTGTGAAATTTGCTAGAGTATGGGTCAGTGTTCTGATTGCAGAAGAGCTTGACAAAGGATTACTAACAATAAAACAACTCCAGGTATATTTTTGATGAGGACAGTGCAAAATGGTTAAAATCTCTTAAAAATCTATGCTGAAGGATAAAGACCATTTATTAATAATTTACTTGGGGAAAAAATGGAAAAAACTAAAATATAAGTACATAAATCGATTAATCGTAAAAATAATCGACAGATTAATCCATTATCAAAATAATCGTTAGTTGCAGCCCTAGTGTCCTGATATATCACAAAAACAAGAGCACACATACTTGTGTGTATATATATATATATATATATATATATTTATATATATTTATATATATATATATATATATATATATATATATTAGGGGTGTAACGGTACGTGTCTTCGTACCGGACCGTTTCGGTACAGGGCTTTTGGTACGGTGCATGTGTGTACCGAATGACCGAACGAACATATTAAGTGGCGGAAGTCTCCGCGTTCAGTGCAAATCCCACCCTGCAGCAAGGCCGGCGACACACTTGATGCGTGGCGCAAGCGTCTCAGCTGCGTGGCGTGTCCGTTTTTAATTCGGCTCACATGTTAGAGCTTGCAGACTGCCTGCGTGAGACGCGCGGAACACACGTGCATGCTAGAAATAGAACCGACGCCTATATTTCACGCGACACGCAAGCATGTTGGAAGCGCTTCCAGGCAAAATAGAATAGGAAAATATGTTTATATGTCATTTTGTACACAAATACATACAACCCGAATTCTGGAAAAGTTGGGACGTTTTTTAAATTTTAATAAAATGAAAACTAAAAGACTTTCAAATCACATGAGCCAATATTTTATTCACAATAGAACATAGATAACATAGCAAATGTTTAAACTGAGAAAGTTTACAATTTTATGCACAAAATGAGCTCATTTCAATTTTGATTTCTGCTACAGGTCTCAAAATAGTTGGGACGGGGCATGTTTACCATGGTGTAGCATCTCCTTTTCTTTTCAAAACAGTTTGAAGACGTCTGGGCATTGAGGCTATGAGTTGCTGGAGTTTTGCTGTTGGAATTTGGTCCCATTCTTGCCTTATATAGATTTCCAGCTGCTGAAGAGTTCGTGGTCGTCTTTGACGTATTTTTCGTTTAATGATGCGCCAAATGTTCTCTATAGGTGAAAGATCTGGACTGCAGGCAGGCCAGGTTAGCACCCGGACTCTTCTATGACGAAGCCATGCTGTTGTTATAGCTGCAGTATGTGGTTTTGCATTGTCCTGCTGAAATAAACAAGGACTTCCCTGAAATAGACGTTGTTTGGAGGGAAGCATATGTTGCTCTAAAACCTTTATATACCTTTCAGCATTCACAGAGCCTTCCAAAACATGCAAGCTGCCCATACCGTATGCACTTATGCACCCCCATACCATCAGAGATGCTGGCTTTTGAACTGAACGCTGATAACATGCTGGAAAATCTCCCTCCTCTTTAGCCCGGAGGACACGGCGTCCGTGATTTCCAACAAGAATGTCAAATTTGGACTCGTCTGACCATAAAACACTATTCCACTTTGAAATAGTCCATTTTAAATGAGCCTTGGCCCACAGGACACGACGGTGCTTCTGGACCATGTTCACATATGGCTTCCTTTTTGCATGATAGAGCTTTAGTTGGCATCTGCTGATGGCACGGCGGATTGTGTTTACCGACAGTGGTTTCTGAAAGTATTCCTGGGCCCATTTAGTAATGTCATTGACACAATCATGCCGATGAGTGATGCAGTGTCGTCTGAGAGCCCGAAGACCACGGGCATCCAATAAAGGTCTCCGGCCTTGTCCCTTACGCACAGAGATTTCTCCAGTTTCTCTGAATCTTTTGATGATGTTATGCACTGTAGATGATGAGATTTGCAAAGCCTTTGCAATTTGACGTTGAGGAACATTGTTTTTAAAGTTTTCCACAATTTTTTTACGCAGTCTTTAACAGATTGGAGAGCCTCTGCCCATCTTTACTTCTGAGAGACTCTGCTTCTCTAAGACAAAGCTTTTATAGCTAATCGTGTTACAGACCTGATATCAATTAACTTAATTAATCACTAGATGTTCTCCCAGCTGAATCTTTTCAAAACTGCTTGCTTTTTTAGCCATTTGTTGCCCCCGTGCCAACTTTTTTGAGACCTGTAGCAGGCATTAAATTTTAAATGAGCTAATTAAGTGGATAAAAGTGTAAAATTTGTCAGTTTAAACATTTGCTACGTTATCTATGTTCTATTGTGAATAAAATATTGGCTCATGTGATTTGAAATTCCTTTAGTTTTCATTTTATTAAAATTTAAAAAACGTCCCAACTTTTCCGGAATTCGGGTTGTATTAATTTATGACACTTTGATGTTTAAAAGTCTACAGGTATATTCAGATATAAATGTAATTTGAAAAATAAATTAATAATTATCGATTTTCAAATATTGCACCTGTCAAACATAGTCTATTTTGCCGTCAATACTTTTGACAGGTGCAATATGCCAGTGTGTCACCGCCTAAGGTTTTCAAAAGGATCACGCGAGTGTGAACATCACTACAACTAGGGAAAAAAAGATTGTAATTCAAACGCAGCTCCCGTAGGCATTTAAACAGACCTTTGCTATTAATTCTGATCGGTCCAACACTATAACGAAATCTGAACAGGTCTAAAAACTGAAACTGTTGACGCCGCACTTTACACTTTGGAAAAGTTATATATATATATTTCAAATATGAGCAGGCCTATAAGCTATATGGGATTGGTAATGCTGCACTGTAATCATTTATTTATATTTTTCATTATATTTTGTTATATGATATTGGTTTGAGACTGAGAGTATTTTATTTAGTGGAGAACTTTGCAGCAGTATTTTATTTTCTTATTCTTTTTTTATTTTATATATATTTTATTAAAAATTATTTAAAAAAAGTGTAAACAAATTGTTAAAAAAAAGTTTTTTAACAACCTGCAGTTTAATGTTTGCATTTCTTTCCCTTACTATACCGAAAATGAACCGAACCGTGACTTTAAAACCGAGGTACGTACCGAAGCCTGATTTTTGCGTACCGTTACACCCCTAATATATATATATATATCATTTAAAATATTATATATTATGTTAAATCATAAAGGCCGTTTTAAAATGCATTACAAATAGCGCACTGAAGAATAGAATATGCACACCTAGACTGAAATCCCTTTACTCTCCAGCACAGGAGGTGGCGATATACACCTCAAATCAGGTCTACACCTCGTGGCCATTGTTTACAACACAACACCAGAGCACATGCCACTGAGCTGAGGTGCCTGACATTTAGAAGCTGTTATAGCCGTAGGTCTGTTACTATGGATTTTGGTAGGGTGTAGTTCCACTGCCATCCTCTGGGGGCTCTAAATTGTGTACTCTCACTAACTTAAGCCAGGTGAAGCAGTAGAGGAAGTTAAGTTGTTTGGTCAGGAGGAAGCATGGATGCCTGCTTTGTTCTCCTTTAACACTGTAGAGTTCAGATTGATAAACATTTGTGTTTCATGCTCAATCAAGGTAAGTGTTTTTCTATGTTTAGTTTGTTTTTGTATCTTTTTCAGTTGAGTTTGGTTTTAAAATCGGTTGTTAATCCATCTGAGACAGGAAAAATTAGGAGACTAAGTGAAGATGAGCAGAGTTTACAGAATAACTGTTTATATCTTTCTCAGCCTGACCCATACAAATTCAACAAGTGTTACTATATAAACGGAATTGTTACTTACAAAATCATTTAAAAATCATATATATATTGTGGGTGTTGTGGGTTCAATTCCCAGTGAACACACCAAATGGTAAAAGAAAACAAATGTATAGCCTGAATGCACTGCAAGTCACGTTGGATAAAAGCATCTGCTTAAATGTAATGTAATAAAGTGTTGATTCATTAAGTTGGAATCTCACATATTAGATGTAGCCCATATGTATTTCACTAAGAATTTAACTCTGAACATTGTTGGTGTGTTTTATTAGTTGCATGTAGATATGTAGGCACATGGAGGGAAGTCGTGGCCTGGTGGTTAGAGAATCAGACTCGCAATCGAAAGGTTGTGAGTTCGAGTCCCGGGCCGGCAGGAATTGTGGGTGTGGGGAGTGCATGTACAGTTCTCTCTCCACCTTCAATACCATGACTTAGGTGCCCTTGAGCAAGGCACCAAACCCCCAACTGCTCCCCGGGCGCCGCAGCATAAATGGCTGCCCACTGCTCCGGGTGTGTGTTCACAGTGTGTGTGTGTGTGTTCACTGCTCTGTGTGTGTGCACTTTGGATGGGTTAAATGCAGAGCACAAATTCTGAGTATGGGTCACCATACTTGGCTGAATGTCACTTCACTTCATTTCTGATTTTAGCGTGTGAACAGCACTTTTATTTTGGAGGGGGGATTTTATATCATAAGGCTTTTGCAAATTAATAACTGATTGTAAAATGTTACTTCTACCATTTTTTTTGTATCTGTAGCTATATATATATATATAAGAATGATATACACCTTTGTCAAACAATTATCAAATAAAAAATATAGTTTTAAAATAGAACATATAAATGTGTAGCCATTTACAAAATCTCACAAATTTTCATTAAACAACAATTTAAATATGTATTTCTCCAAGAATTGAACTCTGAACATCGTAGATGTGTTTTATTATTTGTATTTAAATATGTCTGCACATTTCTGATTTTATTGTGTGAAGGGGTCTTTTATTCTGGAGGGGAGATATGACATCATAAGGCTGTGCCTCCTCCTGCTCTGTTGTGATTCAGCTGAATGAAGTGCTCCAAACTGTTCAGGATATTGTATGCTTCTAAAGAGGATTCTTGAATGAATATTTGATTACTGAATGTAACATTGTACTGCTTGGTATAAAAACCTTTTTTTTTTTTTTTAGCAAATGAGTGACCAATTGAGTTTGGATTATTTTCTTTCTGTTAATTATTCTCCTCTTGTCCAAACTCACAGATAATCATCCACATGACACACTATTATAAAGATGTCGTTTATTAAAGAGGAGAGTGAAGACATTAGGATTGCAGAAGTGTTCAGCATCAAACATGAAGATACTGAGGAACAAACAGGTTTGTTTCTTTCTCAAAGCTGAACTCATTTGATTCTTATTCACAGTACAGCTCGACAGGAATTAATGATGTTTCTGAAGAATGTCATATGATTTTCCTAATTATGGCTTTTGACCTGGAGTGTAGGCTAAAGGGATAGTTTAAAATTAAATTTATAGTTAGTTTTGGGGATAGTTCACCCCAAAATGAAAATTATCGCCTTAATTTACTCATCCTCAAGCTGTCCTATGTGTATATGAATTTCTTCTTTCAGACGAACACAATCAGAATATTTTAAAATATATCCTGTTTGTTCCTAGCTTTATAATGTCACTGAATAGGGGGTGAGATTTTGAGGGTTATTCACATTTGACTTACGTATCAGGAGATTAAGCCGCAAAACGCGTATACGCGTTAATCGACTCCAGAGGGTTAATTACTCAACCTCATGTAATTTCAAACCCGCAAGATCTTTGTTCATCTTCGGAACACAAATTATTAAAAAATAATAATAATAGTGACAATGGAATATGATTATTTTAGATTTAATCTGGAGCTCTCTGACCCTGCATCGGAGGCAACACAACTGAAATGTTCCCAAGTCAAGAAACGTAGCAAGGAGATCTGTGAATTAATCCATGTGACATCAGTGGTTCATCCGCAATTATACAAAGCTATGAGAATACTTTTTGTGTGCAAAAGACAAAAAACCCCTAACCCCATAAATGGCTGCTGTCATTTTTGATTTCCCTAACCTAAACTATGATCTTAAATTCAGCACTTAGCGTCTATGTCAAGGCTCTCAGCGCGCCTTCCGTTCGTTGATTGGCCGCCTGTTTTGAGGCTGGAGGAAAACTGGGGGATGGGTTGCTATCTCAGACTGAGTACAGAAGTGAAAATTAAATTGAGCGGAAGTACAAAGACTGACATAGTCTCACCCTGGTGCCATTTTGGAGAATATCTCGCCAAACGGAAACAGCCTATCGGTGTGACGCAGCTGAGATGTAGTCCAACATTGCACCAGGGTTAGTATTTTTTTCTTCCATTCACTACAATTATAAAGCTTGAAGGTGCAGGGTATTTTTTTTAACAACTCTCATTGTGTTCGTCTGTTCTGCGAGCAGCTAAAATATTTTTCTTCCGTTTTGAAATCTTAATTTTCTTCAACCAGGTACTTTTCTTAATTTTCATTCAGTTCTTGACCCTCCTCTTTCAGCACCTTCAGGTCTAAGGTGAATAGAAACAAATACAAGGGAGTTCACCTCAAAATGAGAGCTCAGAAGAAAGGAACTAGAGGTATCTCCTGCAAACATTGTGGAGAATTTTTACTCAAAACTAAACCCTTAAAAGACACATGAGAATTCACACTAGCTGCGGTGGAGGTGCTGGTCTCCCTATCTCACTGACAACACTTTAGCTACTCCACTGCACACCTCAGGCCCCTTCCTCAACACTTCTTACTTCACACTAACTCCGGACACAGCACACACTCCTCCACAGGTCACCTTTCGACGTAACCTACGCTCACTCTCTCCCTCTCTCCCTCTCGCCTATCCTCTATGGTTTCATCTTCAGTTTCTTCACTCTCTCAGTTTTTAGCACCGAACACAAACAGTGCTGCTCCACTCTAACATCTTGCTTAGACAACTTTTGCCCACTTTCATCCAGACCAGCAGGCACAACCCCCTCTGCCCCTTGGCTGTCTGATGTCCTCCGTGAAGACAATCTAAACTCAGGGCTGCAGAGTGGATATAGTGCAAATCAAAACGCTCTACCAACCTTAGTGTGTATCAGTCACTCCGCTGTTCTCTGCAAATGTCTCCACTGCTAAAATAAAACATACTACCACAACATAATCACTCACCTCCTTCAGACCATTTCTTCTTCAGTCATACCTTCACTTACTTACAATATCAACACCTCTATTCACACGGATACATTTCCCACAGCATTTAAGTAGACTAGGGCAAGCGCACTGCTTAAAAACCTCTTTCTAAATCAAGCACTTTCTAAATCGAAAACTACAGACTCATATCCCTTCTTCCATTCATTGCAAAGACACTTGAGCCAGTTGTGTTCAACTCTCCATGTTTCTTGCACAGAACAACCTCCTGGACAGCAACCAATCTGGCTTCAAAAGTGGCCAGTCAACTGAGACTGCCCTGCTCTCAGTTACTGAAGCCCTGAGACTGGCAAGAGCAGCTTCCAAATCCTCAGTACTCATCTTGCTGGATCTTTCTTCTGCTTTTGACACAGTTAACCACCAAGGAAGAGTTAAGATTAAAGGGAAGTCGTGGCCTAGTGGTTAGAGAGTTTTACTCCTAACCCTAGGGTTGTGGGTTCGAGTCTCGGCCTTGGACAAGGCACTGAATCCCCAACTGCTCCCCGGGTGCAGCAGCATAAATGGCTGCCCACTGCTCCGGGTGTGTGTTCATGGTGTGTGTGTGCACTTTTGTATGGGTTAAATGCAGAGCACAAATTCTGAGTATGGGTCACCATACTTGGCTGAATGTCACGTCACTCACTCAGATTCTACTGTCCTCCCTCAGAAAGATGGGCATCTCTGGAACCGCACTCCTGTGGGATAAGTTCTACCTCTTAGATAGATCCTTCACTGTGTTTTTGAGCGGTGGACTTTCTAAGTCACAACTTCTTACTACTGGGGTCCCTCAAGGTTTAATACTTGGACCATTTCTCTTCTCCATCTACATGATGTCAATATGATCTGTTATTCAGAAGCATGGCTTTTCTTATCACTGCTATGCTGATGACACTCAACGCTACTTCTCATTTCAACCAGATGATCCGACAGTAGCTGCTTGTAATGCAGCCTGTCTAAGAGACATTTCTAGCTAGATGAAGAACCATCACCTTCAACTCAACCTTACTAAGACAGAACTACTTGTGGTTCCAGCAAACCAATAATTTCATCACAGCTGGTCTATAATGCTGGTTTGGTCAACCAGAACTCCTTTCAGGACAGCCAGAAACCTAAGTGTTTTGATTGGTGATCAGTTAAGCCTCACAGACCACATTGCTACAACGACCTGGTCCTGCAGATTTGCCTTTTACAATGTTAGAAAGATTCGACCCTTCCTGTCAGAGCAAGCTGCAAAACTTCTTGTCCAAGCTCTCTCCAGACTAGACTATTGTCTCTCCAGACAGACTAGGCCTCTTGCACGTACTATCAAGAAAGCTCATGTTACACTTCTCTTCATCAGCCAAAAGCCACTCACATCAAATTCAAGGTGTTGATGTTTGCCTACAAGATGACCACTGGAGCTGCAACAATATACATAAACTCACTAGTTCAAACGTATGCACCCAACAGAAGCTTGCATTCTGCAAGTGAATGACGCATTGTAGTGCCATACGAAAAAAGGCACAACATATATTCTCCAGGGTATATATATATCTCTAACCCAGGATAAAACCTGCTCCGGAGCAGGGTAGCTTTGTAGCATAACTTACCATGGTGACTAAACCTGTTCAAAACCCCAGCCCATCTTCTTAAGTCTGAAAAGTATGAGCATTTTTTGGGGGGGGGGGGTCTATTTACACACTTGCTCTTGTGTATTAGATGTTTACCTGTGGTTGTTAAAGACAACAGAAATACATAGAATGTGTGAATAAGCATTTATATGAATGCAGTGTTGAATGAGGCATTTATATAGCACTTTGTGTATTGCTTTTCACCCAAAGTACTTTACAACCATATGGGGATCTCTTTTCAACCATCACCAGTGTGCAGTATCCACTTGGACATACACTAGCTACAGGTGGAGAGAAGAGAGATTGATAGAGCCAATTCAATGGTTGGGCATTATTAGGAGGCCATGATTGATGAGGGCCAGTGGAGGGAATTTGACCAGGACACTGGGGTTACCCCCTACTCGTTAAGAGATGTGTCATGGAATTTTTAATTACCAAAGGGAGTCAGGACCTCAGTTTAACATCTCTTTTAACATCTTTTTTTGACTGTATATTGTCCCCATCACTATACTGGGGCATAAGGATTCACACAGACCACAGGGTGAGCACCCCCTTGATGGCCTAACTAACACCTCTTCTAACAGGAACCTAGTTTTTCCAGGAGGTCTCCCATCCAGGTACTGACCAGCTCAACCATGCTTAGCTTCACTGTGTGACCAGTATTAGGTTGCAGGGTGATATGGCTGTGGCATTACTGCATTAAATGTTACTGTATGAGACTTTTAAATTGATGTGCTCGACACTCATACTTTTACATTACGTTATTCATTTAGCTGATGCTTTTATCCAAAGCGACTTACAATTGCTATGTATGTCAGGGGTCGCACGCCTCTGGAGCTACTAGGGGTTAAGTGTCTTGCTCAGGGACACATTGGTGTCTCACAGTGGATTCAAACCTGGGTCTCTCACACCAAAGGCATGTGTCTTATCCGCTGCGCCATCACCCCCCCCCCCTTTTGTGTCTGCACTCTTTTAATATAGTGGTATAATAACTACAGCGCCTTTAACTAAGTGCCTTTAACTTTAACTTTAACTGAGGTGCCCTTGAGCAAAGGACCCTGAACCCCCAACTGCTCCCCGGGCGCCGCAGCAAAAATGACTGCCCACTGCTCCGGGTGTGTGTTCAGTGTGTGTGTGTTCACTGCTGTGTGTGTGCACTTTGGATGGGTTAAATGCAGAGCACGAATTATGAGTATGGGTCACCATACTTGGCTGAATGTCACGTCACTTTTTTGTCACTTTTTTTTGATTATGGCAAATCTGCTGCTTCCACACAGAAATTCAGCTGGAATATTCCCATCAGTTTACAAGTGAAGACGAGAATCAAAGCTTCAGGAAGCAATCTGTAAAGTCTGAGTTTATTAAAGAGGAAAGAGAGGAGATGAGAGATCCAGAACCCTGCAGAATCAAACACACTGAAGATACTGAAGAACTAACAGGTTGGTGCTTATTCTTCATTAATAATGCTGATGGTTCTGAAGTTTCAAGTAGATTTATATTGTGTTTGTTGTAACTGGAAATATCTTTAGAGATCTTCAATAATATTACTAAATCAAATAAAGAACCCGCTGTTACATTAGGGTTTAATTTTGTGTCTTTTCACTTTTTAATGAGTTAATGACAAATAAATGCTTTTTTGCTGTTATTTCAGAGTTGACTGAAGAAAATGAGGACAATGAAGAATTGAGTGAAGTTGAGGAGAAAATTCACTTCAAAACTGGAGAAAACCACTTGAGTTGCTGTCAAAGCAAACAGATAATATTAAAGAAAACAAGAGCCAATAAATCTTTCACCTGCACTCAGTGTGGAAAGAGCTTGAAATGCAAATATAATCTTGATGTTCACATGAGACTTCATACCAGAGAGAAACCGTACAAGTGTTCACACTGTGACAAGAGATTCAGTCGATCAGATCACCTGAAAACACATGAGGTAATTCATACTGGAGAGAAACCATACACCTGTGATCAGTGCGGGAAGAGTTTCACAAACTCAGCAAGTCTTAAGTTACACATGAACATCCACACTAGAGAGAAACTGTACACATGTGATCAGTGTGGGGTAACATTTTTTAAAGCTTCAGTCCTGAAGCAGCATCTGAAAGTTCATACAAAGGAAACGCCACATTCATGTCATTTGTGTGGAAAGATATTTTTACATCTACAACATTTAAAAAAACATCAGAAAACACATACTGGTGTGAGAGATTACATGTGTTTTGAGTGTGAGAAGACTTTTACTTCAGCGAACAGTTTAAAACATCACCAGAGGATTCACACTGGAGAGAAACCTTACAAGTGTTCACACTGTGACAAGACATTCAGTCGGTCAACACATCTGAAAAAACATAAAATTATCCACAGTGGAGAGAAACCATATGCATGTGATCAGTGTGAGAAGAGATTAACAACAAAAGGAAGTCTTTTGCGGCATATGAGAGTTCATACTGGAGAGAAACCATTCACTTGTGATCAGTGCGGAAAGAGTTTTTCACGATCAGCAAACCTTAAGGTACACATGAACATCCACACTAGAGAGAAGCTGTACACATGTGATCAATGCGGGAAAACATTTTTGAGTAGTTCAGAACTGCAATCACACCTGAGAGTTCATACAAAGGAGAAACCACATTCATGTCATTTGTGTGGAAAAAGTTTTTCACGTCTTCAAAGTTTGAAAATACATCAGAAAATACATACTGGTGTGAGAGATTACATGTGTTTTGAGTGTGAGAAGACTTTTACTTCAGCAAAGTGTTTAAAACAGCACCAAAGGATTCACACTGGAGAGAAACCTTACAAGTGTTCACACTGTGACAAGCGATTCAGTCAGTCAGGAGACCTGAAAACACATGAGAGGATCCACACTGGAGAGAAACCGTACAAGTGTTCACACTGTGACAAGAGATTTAGTCGGTCAACACATCTGAAAACACATGAGAGGATCCACACTGGAGAGAAACCGTACAAGTGTTCACACTGTGACAAGAGATTCAGTGTGTCAGCAACTCTAAAAATACATGAGAGGATCCACACTGGAGAGAAACCGTATCACTGCACTGCATGTGGGAAGCATTTCAGTCAATCTTCTGCTCTACACAGTCATACAAAAAACAATCACAGTAATTAGATCATCTTCAGATCCAGCACTTTCAGATCTGATGCTGAGTCCTTCACCAGGTGTGACACATGCATAAATCGGTCATTACAAGTGACATGACAAAGATACATTATCTAATCTTTTCACAGTGAATAAAGTTTATCTTCATCTTCAGAACCAGCAGAATCAACTGTTTGATTTAGATAAACTAGATAAATCCTTGTTTTTCATTTTTCTGCATGATATAAATTATATCTCCTGTTGTTCACATAATGAATAATGTGTCAGTTGTAGTTTGCTTACTCTTCTGCTTTTCTTCATTAAAGTTTTTTACAAACTGCTCTTGTTCAGGAAGCTGAAGAAGAGACTTTAACTTTTAAGAGAGACTGAGATTTATTTTAAATTATGTTCTTCATTGTTGTTTTTAAATTGATTTAAAATGTTTCTAAATAATTCTTCCACTTATAATGAATTTAGGAAATACAGATGCAAGCAAGATCTGCTGTCATGTAGCTCTTCAACTGATCCTTATATGCTTCCCTTTAGCCCCTTTTACACTGCACGTTGGACACGGAAAATTGCCGGATCACCTTCTGTGTGAACGCAAACACGTCCCGGGATTGATTCCAGGATTGTTCCCAGGTCGGGGACCTAGTAACATTGCTGGGTTCAGTCCCAGAATGAGCTCTGTGTGAACAAAAGCCAGAACTAATGCCGTAAATGGTGTCGTAGTGATGATGCACATTAGCGCGCAACTCTTTTACCAGGTGTTTTGAAGGCAGATCAACGTTTGCAAGGAAAAAAATATCCTTATGTCATGTGTCTTTACGGGACCTTTACAGGTTGTGTGTGAACGCACGCACATATTCCATGTAATCACTGGCAGTGTGAAAGGGGCAAAATGTAGCAACCCGGGAACAATTGCCGGGACACATTACCTGTGTATTTTCTGGAATGGCAGTGTGAAAGGGGCTTTTGTATTTTTATAATATTTATTTGAACAGGTACACTGTAAAATATACATTAACCTTAGAAAGGAGAGATGCATTATACCAGGTTGTAGCGCTTATGCTAATTTCCACCTGTAGTCCCTGGGCAGGCTGATGACAAATAGATACACATATTAATAATACATTTACCCCAAAACAGCATTAAAATTACCACAGCCTTTTATTCCTCAGCATTCACTAACAAATAAACTCTCAAATACACATCAATTACAATGCATTATGTGAACATGTTTGTTTTAGAAGAAGCCATTTTTTGGCCTGATGTGAAAAAGTGTTAAAATTTACACGTGGTCAACTCTATTGCCAACTTGTTCCACTGTCTGATGGCCACACTTGAGAAAGCTTAATTATGTTTTCAAAACTAAATATACTATGGTTTTTAAGAATATCACAGTGATGAAATAACTGAAATTTCTTGTCATGAACTTTTATACAATGATTTCATGGGCCTTAATGCTGTTTTACATGCCTGTGACCAGCTCATCATGCAGTAATGAAAGTGCGGAATTATCATCACATTTAGATATAAATTAGATGCATCTATAGTCAGAGAGTTCCTAATATATCTAAAATGTGCTGTTAATTTTCAAAGTTTTAGCTATCTTTTAAATATGTTTTTTTAGATTAAAAATTTGGGTCAAAAATTACAAATTTCGAATAAACCAAAGCAACTGAACAACATTCATTAGGAAAACAGTGTCAATAATGTAAAAATTATAGTTAAAGGCAGTTCATCATTGAATTCAGTGATGTCACCTTTGTTCAGTTTAAATAGTGTCTGTGCATTTATTTCAACGATATCGCTGTAGATGAAGTGTCCCCAACTAAGCAAGCCAAAGACGACAGCGGCAAGGAACCGAAACTCCATCGGTGACAGAATGGAGAAAAAACCTTGGGAGAAACCAGGCTCAGTTGGGGGGCCAGTTCTTCTCTGACCAGACGAAACCAGTAGTTCAATTCCAGGCTGCAGCAAAGTCAGATTGTGCAGAAGAATCATCTGTTTCCTGTGGTCTTGTCCTGGTGCTCCTCTGAGACAAGGTCTTTACAGGGGATCTGTATCTGGGGCTCTAGTTGTCCTGGTCTCCGCTGTCTTTCAGGGATGTAGAGGTCCTTTCTAGGTGCTGATCCAGCATCTGGTCTGGATACGTACTGGATCCGGGTGACTGCAGTGACCCTCTGATCTGGACACAGACTGGATCTGGTGGCCACGGTGACCTCGGAACAAGAGAGTAACAGACAAATATTAGCGTAGATGCCATTCTTCTAATGATGTAGGAAGTACATCGGGTGTTATGGGAAGTGTTACCGGTTCCGGTTTACCCAATTAATGCAGCCTAAAAATCCTTTAACGGATTTGGATATTAAAAGCCTATTAGTATGTTATGTGTGAGCCAGGTTAAAGAGATGGGTCTTTAATCTAGATTAAAACTGCAAGAGTGTGTCTGCCTCCCGAACAATGTTAGGTAGGTTATTCCAGAGTTTAGGCGCCAAATAGGAAAAGGATCTGCCGCCCGCAGTTGATTTTGATATTCTAGGTATTATCAAATTGCCTGAGTTTTGAGAACGTAGCGGACGTAGAGGATTATAATGTACAAGGAGCTCATTCAAATACTTAGATGCTAAACCATTCAGGGCTTTATAAGTAATAAGCAATATTTTAAAATCTATACGATGCTTGATAGGGAGCCAGTGCAGTGTTGACAGGACCGGGCTAATATGGTCATACTTCCTGGTTCTAGTAAGAACTCTTGCTGCTGCATTTTGGACTAGCTGTAGTTTGTTTACTAAGCGTGCAGAGCAACCACCCAATAAAGCATTACAATAATCTAACCTTGAGGTCATAAATGCATGGATTAACATTTCTGCATTTGACATTGAGAGCACAGGCCGTAATTTAGATATATTTTTGAGATGGAAAAATGCAGTTTTACAAATGCTAGAAATGTGGCTCTCTAAGGAAAGATTGCGATCAAATAGCACACCTAGGTTCCTAACTGATGACGAAGAATTGACAGATTAACCATCAAGTCTTAGACAGTGTTATAGGTTATTACAAGCAGAGTTTTTAGGTCCTATAATTAACACCTCTGTTTTTTCAGAATTTAGCAGTAAGAAATTACTCGTCATCCAGTTTTTTATATCGACTATGCATTCCATTAGTTTTTCCAATTGGTGTGTTTCACTGGGCCGTGAAGAAATATAGAGCTGAGTATCATCAGCATAACAGTGAAAGCTAACACCATGTTTCCTGATGATATCACCCAAGGGTAACAAATAAAGCGTGAAGAGTAGCGGCCCTAGTACTGAGCCTTGAGGTACTCCATACTGCACTTGTGATTGATATGATACATCTTTATTCACTGCTACGAACTGATGGCGGTCATATAAGTACGATTTAAACCATTATAATGCACTTCCATTAATGCCAACAAAGTGTTCAAGTCTATGCAAAAGAATGTTGTGGTCAATTGTGTCAAACACAGCACTTAGATCCAATAAAACTAATAGAGAGATACACCCACGATCAGATGAAAAGAGCAGATAATTTCTAGCATCTTGGACAGAAAAGGGAGATTCAAGATTGGTCTATAATTAACTAGTTCTTTGGGGTCAAGTTGTGGTTTTTTGATGAGAGGCTTAATAACAGCCAGTTTGAAGGTTTTGGGGACATATCCTAATGACAATGAGGAATTAAAAATAGTCAGAAGAGGATCTATGACTTCTGAAAGCACCTCTTTTAGGAGCTTAGATGGTATAGGGTCTAACATACATGTTGTTGGTTTAGATGATTTAACAAGTTTATACAATTCTTCCTCTCCTATAGTAGAGAATGAGTGGAACTGTTCCTCAGGGGGTCTATAGTGCACTGTCTGATGCGATACTGTAGCTGACGGCTGAATGGTTGCAATTTTATCTCTAATAGTATCAATTTTAGAAGTAAAGTAAAGTCATTACTGCTGTGATGTTGGGAAATGTCAACACTTGTTGAGGCTTTATTTTTCGCTAATTTAGCCACTGTATTGAATAAATACCTGGGGTTATGTTTGTTTTCTTCTAAAAGAGAAGAAAAGTAATCGGATCTAGCAGTTTTTAATGCTTTTCTGTAGGATAGGTTACTTTCCCGCCAAGCAATACGAAATACCTATAGTTTTGTTTTCCTCCAGCTGCGCTCCATTTTTCGGGCTGCTCTCTTTAGGATGCGAGTATGCTCATTATACCATGTTGTCATACTGGTTTTCTTAACTTTCCTTAAGCGTAAAGGAGCAACTGTATTTAAAATGCTAGAAAAGAGAGAGTACGTAGTTTCTGTTACATCATCAAGTTGTTCTGAGGTTTTTGGATATGCTAAGGAATTTGGATACATCAGTAAGATAACTTAAAAAGCAGTCTTTTGTGGTAGAAGTGATGGTTCTTCCATACTTGTTACAAGAAGTGGAATTTACAATTTTGGCTATATGCACAGAACTAAATAATGATCTGAGATATCATCACTTGGCTGCATAATTTCAACACTATCAACATCAATTCCATGTGACAGTATTAAATCTAGAGTATGATTTCGACAATGAGTAGGTCCTGAAACGTGTTGTCTAACACCAATAGAGTTCAGAATGTCTATAAATGCTGATCCCAATGCATCATTTTCATTATCAACATGGATATTAAAATCACCAACTATTAAAACTTTATCTGCAGCCAGAACTAACTCGGATGTAAAATCACCAAACTCTTTAATAAAGTCTGTATGGTGCCCTGGTGGCCTGTATACAGTAGCCAATACAAACATCACAGGGGATTTATCATTAACATTTGTTTCTCTGGATAATGTTATATGGAGCACCATTACTTCAAACGACTTTTACTTGAAGCCTGCCCTCTGTGAAATCCTGAAAACGTTGTTATAATTTGAAGCAACACCTCCCCCTTTGCCTTTTAGACACGGCTCATGTTTATAACAGTAATCTTGGGGGGTGGACTCATTTAAAATAATGTTATCATCTGGTTTTAGCCAGGCTTCTGTCAAACAGAGCACATCTAGATTATGATCAGTGATCATATTATTTACAAAAAGTGTTTTTGTAGAAAGGGATCTGATATTCAATAAGCCAAGCTTTATCGTTTGTTTATCCGTATTGCATCTGTTTTTTATTTGTTGAACCTCAATTAAATTGTTAATCTTAACTTGGTTTGGATGTTTTTTGTATTTTCTAGTTCGGGGAACAGACCCAGTCTCTATAGTGTGATATCTAGGTGAAAGAGTTAATGTTATTTTTAGTGATCTCCGAATGGCGAAGTCGAACATCATTAGCGCCGGCATGAATAACAATCTTACTGTATTTACGTTTAGCATTAGCCAGCACTTTTAAATTTGCCAAGATGTCAGGCGCTCTGGATCCCGTTAAAAATTTGACTATGGTGGCTGGTGTCTCTATATTCACGTTCCGTACAATAGAATCACCAATAACTAGAGCACTTTCATCAGGTTTCTCAGTGGGTGCATCACTGAGTGTGGAGAACCTGTTTAATGTTTTGATCGGAACAGAAGAGCGGTGTTTTGACCCACGACTACGCTGCCTCACTGTCACCCAGTTGCTCTGCTGCAGGGGCTCTGTTTCCGGAACCGAACAATGTACAGGAATCCCTGAGCTAGACACATCCAAATCCGTTTCTAGATCCCTAACATTCTTACTGTCCTCAATTAAAGTTTGGATGCGTGTCTCTAATTCTGAAATCTTCTCTGTCAGCCTAACTATTAATCAGCATTTTTCACATGTGAATCCCTCATATATAGATAGATAAACTGTACATGTGACAAGAGGTGCAAATAACAATAGTAGGAGAAGCCATTACTCCCCGTGCTTGATGAAAAATTATTACCACAGTTGTTTGATGAACTTGTGAAAAACTGGAGCGAGAGAGAGGAGAGGAGAAAAGAAAACATCGATAGGTTCGAATGAAAACGCTAATGACAAGCTAACGAGTGATAATGCTTTGCAGGTGTATTGCACCAGAGACTATTTATAGAAAGGACTTTGACTGCACTCACGGATATAAAATAAAAGTGAACGATCAAAATTAATCTGATAAGATTGATCGATAATATCAGAAATATGGTGTGAATTAAGTTATATTTTATCACTTTTTAAAAAAAAACAGATAGTGATAGTAAGATAAAGATTCTAGAGAAAAAAATTAAAACAGCTACACGGAGCTACGATTAGCTGCAGAAGGCAAACAGGAAGTAGAGAAAACACTGTCCAACAGCGACACCCGCAGTCAGGGAGTCACCTCACAGTGTGAATGTGATGGAGCGTACCGGGTATCTCGAGATACATTGAGTCTCATATATCCTTTGTGTAGTGAATGCATTTTGCACCTTTATGCACATTTATACATGTTAGTTGATCTATACCGGGCGATGAAAAAGTAGACTATTGTCTGTGTAATCTATTAACTACACACAAAATCTGTCTTTTTACTTAAGAGGCCTACCAGATATGGGTGCCATGTCATAAAACATTATTTTTAATAAGATTGACTTTGTATTTAACATGAATTTCATAAAAAAAAAACATTGTAAGTTACTAATTAAAATGTTTTCTTTTCACCAGCTGAGTACACCATTCTCTAAAATTCAGAAACCATTTGTAGCTTACTTACAAACTCTTACAAACTGCAAACTCTTGTGTTTTCTGATTAAACCACTTCCAAATATAGCTCTTGAGCATACCGCCACTTCTCCGTGCGCCCAGAACGTGCTTTTAGCGTACCGGTACGCTCATTTGGACATCTGTTTTAATAGAAGTTTCAATCCTTTGCTTGCGCTGCCGCTTTTCAGAGCACCCTTCACGATGCACGCTTCCTAATTCGTCCCACCGAGAGCAGAGACTACATTACCCATACACCCTTGAGTTTTACAAGTGAAAAGCGCATGCGTCGCTTTTGCCGCTGTCAGTGTCAACAACTCAACGCGGCCGGAGAGGGTGTGTGAAGCGCGTACACTCGGCTCGGTAAAAATACAAATACAGTGAACAACACTTAATATGCTCTCCTGGCTTCAGACTCTGAGTACTAAAACAACATGGTCAGAATCAGACGACTCGCTGGCTGACAACCCACCAAGCCGGAATGATATCGCTGCAGTTTCAAAATCCTTTTTTCACATTTTATTTATGTTCAGTAGTTCTTTCTAAGGGTATTTTTTTCAAAATCCTTTTGCACATTTTATTTATGTTCAGTAGCTCTTTCTAGCTCAAGCAAATCCACAAACTAATAAAAGGATTTATTATTTTTTATAAGGTCGTCTGTTGACTGCTGTATATAAAACCCCTTCAATATAGTTGTTGTTCAGGTCTCCAAGATGGCGCCAGTGTACCCGGCTTGCCGTCTTTCTCGTCGGTCTCACCTTGTTATACCTGTGGTACCTGTTGTACCTGTCCGTCTGGCATCAGTACTGTTTGTTTTATGCATGGTGTTGCACTGGGACCATGTAGTCTTAGTGCTGACCTACGATCGTCAAGCCTTGCTCAACATACAAAGCTGTATGGGACTTTACCACGGTTTTTGTCCTGCTCTGCATCCTCGATGCTGATCCTCGTACAGTCAACCTGTGGTGGAGTGCGCTCGCTGGCTTCCTTGCTGCGTTCCTGCTCTAAGGAAACGTCGTAGGAAGAGAGGCAGCCGTGGTGGGCTTTGAGTGAGAATCAGACGGGCAATCAAATCTTCGATGAAGTTTCCCTTGGATACCATGAACCTGGATGGTCTTCATTTGGTGCGGCGCTCATGGGAATATAGATATGCTTTTCATCTTACTGTTTTTCCAGATTCTTCTCACTCATCTACTTGTTCTCCTCCTCCGCAACCACAAGTAACGTTAACATTACGGATTCGCTGGAGAGGAGTAAACAGTCAAAATCTATGTCAACTGGATTTTGTTAATCTGGATTTCCCTCAGTCATCGCAGCCTCCTTTGAATATGGCCCTAGTTAATGCTAGATCCATTTACAACAATTTTTATCCTAAATGACTTTCTAACCAGACATGACCTGGATATTTTATTTCTGACAGAGACCTGGGCCAGCGCCGGTGAGTTGTCTGTCTTCGAGGAACTTTGCCCGCCGAACAGTTGTTTCATTAGGACCCCAAGGTCTGCTGGTAGGGGTGGTGGCGTTGCTATGGTTTTTAAACAATCACTTAAAATTCATACAGTCTCTGTTCAGAGCTACTCGTCATTTGAAGTACAGTGCGTAGCATTACAGTCTTCTTCCTCTGCTCTGCTCTGCACTCTCATCTATAGGCCTTATTATTTGGTGATTTTAATATTCATGTTTGCTGCCCCGGTCGTTCCTTGGTTTCTGAGTTCTGTAATGTTTTGGACTCATTTGGATTTACGCAATACATGAATCAACCAACACATGTACGTGGTCATACACTTGACCTTATTATGTCATACGGGATCCCTGTAGATAATGTATTTATTGAAGACGCTACTTTCTTTGATTATAAGCCCATTATTTTTACGATTCCTGTTGTGAGTTCAGCCTTGGTTAAGAAGCATGCAGGATCTTTTTCTCGCTTTATAAACTCTCGTACCGCCTCTCAGTTTAGTGAGAAATATCTAGCTAATACTATTGAGTTGTTGATCTTGAATGCTGAGTCTTTCTATGGCCCTGACGATATACTTTCTCTCTTTTACGCAGCTTGTTCTGATATTTTAGATTCGATTGCCCCTTTGAAGATGAAACAACCAAAGCAAAAACTTTATTATTGGCTGGATGACAATGCTCGTTCGCTCAGACAGGCTTGTCGTAAAGCGGAGAGGAGGTGGAAGCGCGATAGGTTAACAGTGTCATTTGAGATCTTTAAAGATTGTCTGATTATGTTCCAGAATGCTGCTAAGTCAGCTAGATCAAAATATTTTTCTGAATTAATTGCTAAACACTTCCATAAACCTAAGATTTTATTCTCTACAATAAATTCAGTATTTAATCCAAGTTGCCAATTTCACGGGGAAGCCTCGGCAGAACTCTGTGAGAAATTTTTTAAGTTTTTTGCTGATAAAGTGGCATTTATTCGTTCATCCTTCACTTTACATCTTTCAGATCATTTTTTGAATTCGTTGGCTAGTCCGTTTTTCTTTTATAATTTTCAGCACGTCTCCTTAATAGAACTAAATGACCTGGTTAACTAGATGAAGATAACAACTACACCACTTCCACTTCCATTCCATCAGAGATTTTAAAAGCAGTTTTTCCTATAATCGGCCCCAGTGTTCAAGTGTTGATCAATTCATCTTTAAACACTGGGGTAGTCCCAAATAGTTTCAAGCATGCAGTTGTTCAGCCTTTGCTTAAGAAACATGGTTTGGATGAGGGTTGCTTGAATAATTTTCGGCCAATCTCTAAGTTATCATTTTTATCAAAACTTTTAGAAAAAGTTGTGTTATCTCAATTGAACCTGTTTTTAAATACAGCCAAGTTATTAGAACCTCTTCAATCTGGTTTTACTGCCCATCATAGCACAGAGTCTGCCTTGCTAAAAGTGCTCAATGACATTTTAGTTGCAGTATATGCTGGTAAAAATGCTGTATTGATCCTACTTGATCTTACAGCTGCCTTTGATACTGTTGACCATAATATTCTTATTAGGCGTCTAGAGCATTCATTTGGTATTAAGGGTATAGCCTTGAAGTGGTTTAGTTCTTATCTTAGAGACAGGTCCTTTTCTGTGGAGATAGGCAATTTCTCTTCATCTTCTACCCCCATTTTTAGTGGAGTACCTCAGGGCTCCATCCTGGGTCCGCTTCTTTTAAACTTGTATATGCGTCCACTGGGGGATATTGTTAGGAAGCATAACATTAATTTCCATTTTTATGCTGATGATACACAGCTGTATCTCCCTTTGAAAGCTGACGAGTCCATTCAGACCTTGATGGATTGTATTCGGGACATTAAGGAATGGTTATCAATTAACTTTCTCCAACTTAATGAGGACAAAACAGAAGTTATTGTCTTTGGTCCACCAAAACTGAGAATTAATCTCACTAAGGAACTGGTTAACTATTTTTCCTCAGTTTCCTCTCATGTCAGGAACCTTGGTGTCATTATAAAAATAGTTTTTATCAGTTGCGGTTAATTTCCAAACTAAAATCTTTTTTGTCATTCTACGATTTGGAGAAGGTTATTCATGCTTTTATTACTTCTCGCCTGGATTACTGTAATTCCTTGTACTTGGGTCTTCCTCAGTCATCACTTGCTCGGCTCCAGATGGTCCAAAATGCTGCTGCAAGGCTGTTGACCGGGACAAAGAAATACGATCATGTTAACCCAATTTTAGCCTCGCTTCATTGGCTCCCGATCCATTTTAGAATTCAGTTTAAAATTCTATTATTTGTTTTTAAAGCTCTTAATGATCAAGCTCCTTTATATATTAGAGATCTTCTTACTCCTCTTGCTCACACTAGATCTTTAAGATCTTCAGACATGGCTCTTTTATCTATCCCTCGCTCCCGTCTAAAATCTAAGGGAGATAGAGCCTTTGCTGTTGCCGCCCCACGTATATGGAACCAATTGCCTCTCGACATCCGCCTTGCACCTTCAATTGCTATTTTTAAACTTAGAAAACTTTTTGAAAACTTATTTTTATTCCCTGGCATTTTAATTATCTCCTGATGCTGTTTCTGTCTCTTCTGTTTGGTTGTTTATGTGTTTTATTCTATTTGTTTTTACTTTGTTCAGCACTTTGGATAGCCCTGCTATGTTTAAATGTGCTATATAAATAAAATTTACTAACTTACTTACTTACCTCAGGGGATGAGGGGAGTCATCTTTTTTTGTATTAATTTGTATAATTCAGTTTTAAGTGCACCTGATATTTTGTCTCTGTCTCAGTATCTTCTGATGAGAATGTACTTACTTTAATTCCACTATTACTTCCTTTTTTATGCTTATTTTTTTACATATTAGTAAACATATTTACAAATTTTTTATTATTTGTAGTTTTCTTTCACCCTAAATGTATCTTTAAAAAAACATAAATAAATCATATATACATATAGTGTTGAATCATTTACGGAATCTCACATATTAGATGTAGGTCAAACACTTTCACTTATAGTTATATCTTTCACTTATATATAATGCACATTTCTGATTTTAGTGTGTGAAGTGGACTTTTATTTTGGAGGGGAGATATGACATCATAAGACTGTGCCTCCTCCTGCTTTGTTGTGATTCGGCTGAAGGAAGGTTTGTGTTTTTGAAGTGTTCCAAACTGTTCAGGATATTTTGTGCTTCTAAAGAGAACTTATTAATATAATTAATATAACATTGTAATGCTTTGTGTAACATTTTTGAACCTTTTTTGAGCAAAGTGCATCCATTCATAATGACACATTTAGATTGGATTTATTTTCTTTGTTAATTATTCTCATCTTGTCCAAACTCACAGATAATCATCCACATGAAAAACTATTATAAAGATGTTGTTTATTAAAGAGGAGAGTGAAGACATTAGGATTGCAGAAGTGTTCAGCATCAAACATGAAGATAATGAGGAACAAACAGGTTTGTTTCTTTCTCAAAGCTGAACTCATTTGATTCTTTTTCATAGTACAGCTCTACAGGAATTAATGATGTTTCTGAAGAATGTTATACGATTTTCCTAATTATGGCTTTTATTTGACCTGGAGTCTAGGCTAAAGGGATAGTTCACCACCAAATGAAAGTTATGCCTTAATTTACTCACCCTCGAGCTGTCCTATGTGTAAATGACTTTCTTCTTTCAGACGAACACATTCAGAGTTCAGGCTGTTGCTAGCTTTATAATGGACGTGAATAGGAGGAGAGAATTTGGCGGTTGTTCACATTTGACTTACGCACACTCTATGCATTATAAGCACATGAGCTGCACAGCACATCATAGGAGTGTGCACTATGTCATGAATATTAACACATGCATATCCGCATGGCTCCAGAAGCTAGTTGTTTTGTTTAATGAGTTTTAAATAAGTATATTTGTCTTACACAATATTTCTTACACATTGAGTCAATTCAGAAGGCCTTTATGGAGTAGTCTGATTAGTGTACTCTGGTGCATGTGGCCTGTTTTACACCTTCATCTGGACGTTGCCCATCAGTGTCATAGTAAATACATTTATGTTGAGTCCCGGAGAAGTTACAGCATTGATGCTACAAATCCTATACGGTCGTTTTTGTTCATCTCATCATCGCTGTACAAGGAGATCTACATGGACTATTGATCACAGTGCGCTTACTAGCCTTGCCAGATTGGGTAACCGTAACAATGGCAAATCAGAGTTCTCATTTGGAATATTTAAATCCGATCCCTTTCAAATAAAGGCCCTCTGGTCCACGACATCCTCACTGAATGTAAGTTTGATTTTTTTTTGTGTCCAACTGAGATTTGGCAGTGGCCTGATGACTTTCTACACCTGAATCTGCCAGTCCCTCTAGAATATGTCTATTTTTGAAAGCACCAGAGAAGGGGAGAGTAATGCATGTAACTGTGCCTACATCTACCTCATTTGAATCTACTGTTCTTAAGATTAATGGTTAATGTCAATGTCAATGTCACCTTTATTTATATAGCGCTTTAAACAAAATACATTGCGTCAAAGCAACTGAACAACATTCATTAGGAAAACAGTGTCAATGATGCAAAAATGATAGTTAAAGGCAGTTCATCATTGGATTCAGTTATGTCATCTCTGTTCAGTTAAATAGTGTCTGTGCATTTATTTGCAATCAAGTCAACGATATCGCTGTAGATGAAGTGTCCCCAACTAAGCAAGCCAGAGGCGACAGCGGCAAGGAACCGAAACTCCATCGGTGACAGAATGGAGAAAAAAACCTTGGGAGAAACCAGGCTCAGTTGGGGGGCCAGTTCTCCTCTGACCAGACGAAACCAGTAGTTCAATTCCAGGCTGCAGCAAAGTCAGATTGTGCAGAAGAATCATCTGTTTCCTGTGGTTTTGTCCTGGTGCTCCTCTGAGACAAGGTCTTTACAGGGGATCTGTATCTGGGGCTCTAGTTGTCCTGGTCTCCGCTGTCTTTCAGGGATGTAGAGGTCCTTTCTAGGTGCTGATCCACCATCTGGTCTGGATACGTACTGGATCCGGGTGACTGCAGTGACCCTCTGATCTGGACACAGACTGGATCTGGTGGCCACGGTGACCTCGGAACAAGAGAGAAACAGACAAATATTAGCGTAGATGCCATTCTTCTAATGATGTAGCAAGTACATAGGTTGTTATGGGAAGTGTTTCCGGTTCCGGTTTACCTAATTAATGCAGCCTAAAAATCCTTTAACGGATTTGGATAATAAAAGCATATTAGTATGTTATGTGTATGCCAGGTTAAAGAGATGGGTCTTTAATCTAGATTTAAACTGCAAGAGTGTGTCTGCCTCCCGAACAATATTAGGTAGGTTATTCCAGAGTTTGGGCGCCAAATAGGAAAAGGATCTGCCGCCTGCAGTTGATTTTGATATTCTAGGTATTATCAAATTGCCTGAGTTTTGAGAACTTAGCGGACGTAGAGGATTATAATGTAAAAGGAGCTCATTCAAATACTGAGGTGCTAAACCATTCAGGGCTTTATAAGTAATAAGCAATATTTTAAAATCTATGTGATGCTTGATAGGGAGCCAGTGCAGTGTTGACAGGACCGGGCTAATATGGTAATACTTCCTGGTTCTAGTAAGAACTCTTGCTGCTGCATTTTGGACTAGCTGTAGTTTGTTTACTAAGCGTGCAGAACAACCACCAAATAAAGCATTACAATAATCTAACCTTGAGGTCATAAATGCATGGATTAACATTTCTGCATTTGACATTGAGAGCATAGGCCGTAATTTAGATATATTTTTGAGATGGAAAAATGCAGTTTTACAAATGCTAGAAACGTGGCTTTCTAAGGAAAGATTGCGATCAAATAGCACACCTAGGTTCCTAACTGATGACGAAGAATTGACAGAGCAACCATCAAGTCTTAGACAGTGTTCTAGGTTATTACAAGCGGAGTTTTTAGGTCCTATAATTAACACCTCTGTTTTTTCAGAATTTAGCAGTAAGAAATTACTCGTCATCCAGTTTTTTATATCGACTATGCAATCCATTAGTTTTTCAAATTGGTGTGTTTCACCGGGCCGCAAAGAAATATAGAGCTGAGTATCATCAGCATAACAGTGAAAGCTAACACCATGTTTCCTGATGATATCTCCCAAGGGTAAAATATAAAGCGTGAAGATTATCGGCCCTAGTACTGAGCCTTGAGGTACTCCATACTGCACTTGTGATCGATAGGATACATCTTCATTCACTGCTACGAACTGATGGCGGTCATATAAGTACGATTTAAACCATGCTAATGCACTTCCACTGATGCCAACAAAGTATTCAAGTCTATGCAAAAGAATGTTGTGGTCAATTGTGTCAAACGCAGCACTAAGATCCAATAAAACTAATAGAGAGATACACCCACGATCAGATGATAAGAGCAGATCATTTGTAACTCTAAGAAGAGCAGTCTCAGTACTATGATACGGTCTAAAACCTGACTGGAAATCCTCACATATACCATTTTTCTCTAAGAAGGAATATAATTGTGTGGATACGACCTTTTCTAGTATCTTGGACAGAAAAGGGAGATTCGAGATTGGTCTATAATTAACTAGTTCTTTGGGGTCAAGTTGTGGTTTTTTGATGAGAGGCTTAATAACAGCCAGTTTGAAGGTTTTGGGGACATGTCCAAATGACAATGAGGAATTAATAATAGTCAGAAGAGGATCTATGACTTCTGGAAGCACCTCTTTCAGGAGCTTAGATGGTATAGGGTCTAACATACATGTTGTTGGTTTAGATGATTTAACAAGTTTATACAATTCTTCCTCTCCTATGGTAGAGAATGAGTGGAACTGTTCCTCAGGGGGTCTATAGTGCACTGTCTGATGTGATACTGTAGCTGACGGCTGAATGGTTGCAATTTTATCTCTAATAGTATCGATTTTAGAAGTAAAGTAGTTCATAAAGTCATTACTGCTGTGGTGTTGGGAAATGTCAACACTTGTTGAGGCTTTATTTTTCATTAATTTAGCCACTGTATTGAATAAATACCTGGGGTTATGTTTGTTTTCTTCTAAAAGAGAAGAAAAGTAATCGGATCTAGCAGTTTTTAATGCTTTTCTGTAGGATATGTTACTTTCCCGCCAAGCAATACAAAATACCTTTAGTTTTGTTTTCCTCCAGCTGCGCTCCATTTTTTGGGCTGCTCTCTTTAGGGTGCGAGTATGCTCATTATACCATGGTGTCAAACTGTTTTCCTTAACCTTCCTTAAGCGTAAAGGAGCAACTTTATTTAAAGTGCTAGAAAAGAGAGAGTCCATAGTTTCTGTTACATCATCAAGTTGTTCTGAGGTTTTGGATATGCTAAGGAATTTGGATACATCAGGAAGATAACTTAAAAAGCAGTCTTTTGTGGTAGAAGTGATGGTTCTTCCATACTTGTAACAAGAAGTAGAATTTACAATTTTGGCTATATGAAGTTTGCACAAAACTAAATAATGATCTGAGATATCATCACTTGGCTGAATAATTTCAACACCATCAACATCAATTCCATGTGACAGTATTAAATCTAGAGTATGATTTCGACAATGAGTAGGTCCTGAAACGTGTTGTCTAACACCAATAGAGTTCAGAATGTCTATAAATGCTGATCCCAATGCATCGTTTTCATTATCAACATGGATATTAAAATCACCAACTATTAAAAGTTTATCTGCAGCCAGAACTAACTCGGATGTAAAATCACCAAACTCTTTAATAAAGTCTGTATGGTGCCCTGGTGGCCTGTATACAGTAGCCAGTACAAACATAACAGAGGATTTATCATTAACATTTGTTTCTTTGGATAATGTTATATGAAGTACCATTACTTCAAACGAGTTATACTTGTAGCCTGCTCTCTGAGAGATCCTGAAAACGTTGTTATAAATTGAAGCAACACCTCCCCCTTTGCCTTTTAGACGCGGCTCATGTTTATAACAGTAATCTTGGGGGGTGGACTCATTTAAAATAATGTAATCATCTGGTTTTAGCCAGGTTTCTGTCAAACAGAGTACATCTATATTATGATCAGTGATCATATTATTTACAAAAAGTGTTTTCGTAGAAAGGGATCTGATATTCAATAAGCCAAGCTTTATCATTTGTTTATCCATATTGCTTCTGTTTTTTATTTGTTGAACCTCAATTAAATTGTTAATCTTAACTTGGTTTGGACGTTTTTTGTATTTTCTAGTTCGGGGAACAGACACAGTCTCTATAGTGTGATATCTAGGTGAAAGAGTCTCTATGTGCTGAGAATTAACTGACCTTTGTGACGGGAGGCAGCTAGCAGACGGTCGGTTTAGCCAGTCTGTCTGCTTCCTGACCTGGGCCCCAGTTAGTCAAGTATAAACACTAAGACTATTTGCCATATTTCTAGAGAGAAGAGTGGCGCCACCCCAGGAGGGATGAAGACCATCTCTTTTAAACAGGTCAGGTCTGCCCCAAAAGCTCGTCCAATTGTCTATGAAACCTATGTTATTCTGTGGGCACCACTTAGACATCCAGCCGTTGAGTGATGGCAGTCTGCTATGCATCTCATCACCACGGTAAGCAGGGAGGGGACCAGAGCATATTACAGTGTCTGACATCGTGCTTGCAAGTTCACACACCTCTTTAATGTTATTTTTAGTTATCTCCGACTGGCGAAGTCGAACATCATTAGCGCAGGCATGAATAACAATCTTACTGTATTTACGTTTAGCATTAGCCAGCACTTTTAAATTTGCCAAGATGTCAGGCGCTCTGGCTCCCGGTAAACATTTGACTATGGTGGCTGGTGTCTCTATATTCACGTTCCGTACAATAGAATCACCAATAACTAGAGCACTTTCATCAGGTTTCTAAGTGGGTGCATCACTGAGTGGGGAGAACCTGTTTAATGTTTTGATCAGAAAAGAAGAGCGGTGTTTTGACCCACGACTATGCTGCCTCACCGTCACCCAGTTGCCCTGCTGCTGGGGCTCTGTTTCCGGAACCGAACAATGTACAGGAATCCCTGAGCTAGACGCATCCAAAGCCGTATCTAGAGCCCTAACATTCTTACTGTCCTCAATTAAAGTTTGGATGCGTGTCTCTAATTCTGAAATCTTCTCTGTCAGCCTAACTATTTCCCTACATTTATCACATGTGAATCCCTCATCAGCGACAGATATAGATAAACTGTACATGTGGCAAGAGGTGCAAGAAACAATGATAGGAGAAGCCATTACTCACCGTGCTTGATGAAAATTCTTACTGCGGTTGTTTGATGAACTTGTGAAAAACTGGAGCGAGGGAGAGGAGAAAAGAAAACAGCGATAGGTTCGAATGAAAACGCTAATGACAGGCTAACGAGTGCTAACGCTTTGCAGGTGTACTGCACTCACGGAAATAAAATAAAAGTGAACGATCAAAGTTAATCTGATAAGATTGATCGATAATATCAGAAATATGGTGTGAATTAAGTTATATTTTACCACTTTAAAAAACAGAGAGTGATAGTAAGATAAAGATTCTAGAGAAAAAAATAAAATAAAAACAGCTATACGGAGCTACAATTTGCTACAGAAGGCCAACAGGAAGTAGAGAAAACACTGTCCAACAGCGACACCCGCAGGCAGGCTATGTTCAACACTTCAACACTTGGTACTCTAAATCGGCCTCCTAAGACAAACTCAAAAATTTTTAAATAATTTTTTACTTTTTTATGCTCCATTTCTCCTACTGAGATTATGCTGAGTGATTTTAACATCCATGTCGATAATGCTGACAGTCCACTTACAAGGTAATTTATATTATGTTGATAGTTTTGGTATACAGCAATATGCCAATAGACCTACTCACTCTAAAGCCTTTCCTCATGAGCAATCCGGATGCATCATGCCTACCATAGTGGACCCTAGCGAACTCGCAGATGTGGAAAGTATAACACAAGCCTTGAGGACATATTCTTGGTCTTATTTGCTGCTCTGGAATAACTCCTCATAATTGTACAGTTTCAGTCTTTCACGCAACTTATTGACAGTGAAAGTTCTAAACCTAGGATGGCTTGAGGGTGAGTAAATAATGGGGTAATTTTCATTTTTGGGTGAACTAACCTTTTAACTTGTATTTTTCTCTGTTCACCTTAGACCTGAAGTTGCTGAAAGAAGAATGTCAAGAACTGAATGAAAATGAAGAGAAGTACCTGGTTGAGAGAAATCTTGATTTCATAATGGAAGAAAAATACTTTAGCTGCTTGCAGTCTAAAAAGACTTCCACACGAAAAAGAGCTCAGAAGACAGGAACTAGAGGGTTCTCCTGCAAGCACTGTGGAAAGTTTTTTAATCATAAAGGAAATCTTAAAAAGCACACACAAATTCACACTGGAGAGAAGCCTTTCACCTGCCAACAGTGTGGAAAGAGCTTCAATGAAAAAAGAAATGTAAAACTCCACATGAGCGTTCACACTGGAGAGAAGCCTTTCACCTGCAAACAGTGTGGAAAGAGCTTCACTGACAAAAGAAACGTATATCGCCACATGAGAATTCACACTGGAGAGAAGCCTTTCACTTGTCAACAGTGTGGGAAGAGTTTCACACAAAAACAGCATCTTAATGTCCACATGAGCATTCACATTGGAGAGATGCCTTATACATGCACTCAGTTTGGGAAGAGTTTCACACAAAAACATCTTAAAGTCCACATGAGGAGTCACAATGAAGAGAAAGCTTTTACTTGCCAACAATGTGGAAAGAGCTTCTATGAAAATGTACACCTTAAAGTCCACATGAGAGTTCACTCTGGAGAGAAGCCATTCACCTGCCAACAGTGTGGAAAGAGCTTCTCTCAAAGAGCACATCTTAAAATCCACATTAGAAGTCACACTGGAGAGAAGCCTTTCACCTGCCAACAGTGTGGAAAGAGCTTCTCTCAAAGAGCACATCTTAAAATCCATGTTAGAAGTCACTCTGGATAGAAGCCATTCACCTGCCAACAGTGTGGAAAGAGCTTCTCTCAAAGAGGACATCTTAAAATCCATGTTAGAAGTCACTCTGGAGAGAAGCCATTCACCTGCCAACAGTGTGGAAAGAGCTTCTCTCAAAGAGCACATCTTAAAATCCATGTTAGAAGTCACTCTGGATAGAAGCCATTCACCTGCCAACAGTGTGGAAAGAGCTTCTCTCAAAGAGGACATCTTAAAATCCATGTTAGAAGTCACTCTGGAGAGAAGCCATTCACCTGCCAACAGTGTGGAAAGAGCTTCTCTCAAAGAGCACATCTTAAAATCCACATTAGAAGTCACACTGGAGAGAAGCCTTTCACCTGCCAACAGTGTGGAAAGAGCTTCTCTCAAAGAGCACATCTTAAAATCCATGTTAGAAGTCACTCTGGATAGAAGCCATTCACCTGCCAACAGTGTGGAAAGAGCTTCTCTCAAAGAGGACATCTTAAAATCCATGTTAGAAGTCACTCTGGAGAGAAGCCATTCACCTGCCAACAGTGTGGAAAGAGCTTCTCTCAAAGAGCACATCTTAAAATCCATGTTAGAAGTCACTCTGGATAGAAGCCATTCACCTGCCAACAGTGTGGAAAGAGCTTCTCTCAAAGAGGACATCTTAAAATCCATGTTAGAAGTCACTCTGGAGAGAAGCCATTCACCTGCCAACAGTGTGGAAAGAGCTTCTCTCAAAGAGCACATCTTAAAATCCACATTAGAAGTCCCACTGGAGAGAAGCCTTTCACCTGTCATCAGTGTGGAAAGAGCTTCACAACAGCAGTGAACCTCAAATACCACATGAGAATTCACACCGGAGAGAAGTTGTTCAGTTGTGATCAGTGTGGAAAGAGTTTCAAACAAAACAAATCCCTTAACTGTCACCTGAGTTCACCCAAGAAATGTGGAAAAAGTGTCAGTCTAAACCAGGGGTCAGAAATCTTTATTTCATGAAGTGCCATTTTTAAGTTTCCTAGTTAATGCCTGTGCCACATCCCATATACCATATATATTAAATATTTGTTCAGTTTGCATGTCCATGTTGATGACTCTTTTTCAAAGGGCATTTACCCCTGGTCTTTTTTTAAGATTAGATATCTATGCGGTCAGAGAAAACACATGAATTGACTAGGTATACATGAACTGAGTCTCCGCATGCATCACAGTCATTTAGTTTAGTCATTTAGTCAAGAGTTTAGCACCAAAACCGATTAAATACACCTGTACAGCTAATCAAGGTCTAACTAAGCATACTAGAAACTTTCTGCCAGGAGTTTGGAATTATGGTTGGAATTATACTCTGCAGGACAGTGGCTCTATAGTACAGAGTTTTGGCCTAGTGGTTATCACACTAACATAGAGTGCAGCTGTGCCTCCAGTGACCTGGGTTCGAATCCTGACTCGCAGTCCTTTGCCGATCTAGTTCCCCTATCTTCAGCCCCATTATTTCTTGTCAGTCTCTACTGTCCTGTCCTAAATAAAGCCCAAAAAAGAAGGACTCTGTATACTTGGTTAAAGTTTACAGCTTTAACTAATTACTGCAGAACAAGCTGTAAGTCATCAGTAACATAATAAGACAAGTGGTGATACCTCAAAATGTAGATATGTATGCAGGTAGGAGGTACTTTATTATTGTATACCGGTGCACACCACCCAGATGATTACACATTCAAAGCATTCATCTTTTTGTGCTTATATGTATGTTGGTTTCCATATCACAGATATGGATATCATATCATTATCATATTATATACATCAAACATGAAAACAATGAGATATTTAAGTGGTTTTGTTTTGTTTTACTGCATTCTTATGATATATTATAATATTGATCTTTATTATTTTACTAACTTCTTGATATTTGCTTATATTTGTTAGCTTTTTTAGACAAGTTTTGTACAAGAAAGCCCCATACAGGTGAAGCATCAAGTCATAGGTGTATTTTCTTTGTACAACCCGAATTCCGGAAAAGTTGGGACGTTTTTTAAATTTGAATAAAATGAAAACTAAAAGACTTTCAAATCACCTGAGCCAATATTTTATTCATAATATAACATAGATAACATAGCAAATGTTTAAACTGAGAAAGTTTACAATTTTATGCACAAAATGAGCTCATTTCAATTTTGATTTCTGCTACAGGTCTCAAAATAGTTGGGACGGGGCATGTTTACCATGGTGTAGCATCTCCTTTTCTTTTCAAAACAGTTTGAAGACGTCTGGGCATTTAGGCTATGAGTTGCTGGAGTTTTGCTGTTGGAATTTGGTCCCATTCTTGCCTTATATAGATTTCCAGCTGCTGAAGAGTTTGTGGTCGTCTTTGACGTATTTTTCGTTTAATGATGCGCCAAATGTTCTCTATAGGTGAAAGATCTGGACTGCAGGCAGGCCAGGTTAGCACCCTGACTCTTCTACGACGAAGCCATGCTGTTGTTATAGCTGCAGTATGTGGTTTTGCATTGTCCTGCTGAAATAAACAAGGCCTTCCCTGAAATAGACGTTGTTTGGAGGGAAGCATATGTTGCTCTAAAACCGTTATATACCTTTCAGCATTCACAGAGCCTTCCAAAACATGCAAGCTGCCCATACAGTATGCACTTATGCACCCCCATACCATCAGAGATGCTGGCTTTTGAACTGAACGCTGATAACATGCTGGAAGGTGTCCCTCCTCCTTTTTAGCCCGGAGGACACGGCGTCCGTGATTTCCAACAAGAATGTCAAATTTGGACTCGTCTGACCATAAAACACCATTCCACTTTGAAATAGTCCATTTTAAATGAGCCTTGGCCCACAGGACACGACGGTGCTTCTGGACCATGTTCACATATGGCTTCCTTTTTGCATGATAGAGCTTTGGTTGGCATCTGCTGATGGCACGGCGGATTGTGTTTACCGACAGTGGTTTCTGAAAGTATTCCTGGGCCCATTTAGTAATGTCATTGACACAATCATGCCGATGAGTGATGCAGTGTCGTCTGAGAGCCCGAAGACCACGGGCATCCAATAAAGGTCTCCGGCCTTGTCCCTTACGCACAGAGATTTCTCCAGTTTCTCTGAATCTTTTGATGATGTTATGCACTGTAGATGATGAGATTTGCAAAGCCTTTGCAATTTGACGTTGAGGAACATTGTTTTTAAAGTTTTCCACAATTTTTTTACGCAGTCTTTCACAGATTGGAGAGCCTCTGCCCATCTTTACTTCTGAGAGACTCTGCTTCTCTAAGACAAAGCTTTTATAGCTAATCATGTTACAGACCTGATATCAATTAACTTAATTAATCACTAGATGTTCTCCCAGCTGAATCTTTTCAAAACTGCTTGCTTTTTTAGCCATTTGTTGCCCCTATGCCAACAAAAATTTTAAATGAGCTAATTAAGTGGATAAAAGTGTAAATTTTCTCAGTTTAAACATTTGCTACGTTATCTATATTCTATTGTGAATAAAATATTGGCTCATGTGATTTGAAATTCCTTTAGTTTTCATTTTATTAACATTTAAAAAACGTCCCAACTTTTCCGGAATTCGGGTTGTACTTATCTACTATAAAAAAGAAACTGGGAATGCACACACAGTCACAGTTATTTTTTGCCAGTTGATAACATTTCATAAATGGTTAGCCTAATGGATCCTTTTCCTATTTGGCGCCTAAACTCTGGAATAACCTACCTAACATTGATCGGGAGGCAGACACACTCTTGCAGTTTAAATCTAGATTATAAACCCATCTCTTTAACCTGGCTTACACATACACTAATATGCTTCTAATATCCAAATCCTTTAAATTGATTTTTAGGCTGCATTAATTAGGTAAACCGGAACCGGGAACACTTCCCATAACACCCTATGTACTTGCTACATCATTAGAAGAATGGCATCTACGCTAATATTTGTCTGTTTCTCTCTTATTCCGAGGTCACCGTAGCCACCAGATCCAGTCTGTATCCAGATCAGAGGGTCACTGCAGTCACCCGGATCCAGTACGTATCCAGACCAGATGGTGGATCAGCACCTAGAAAGGACCTCTACATCCCTGAAAGACAGCGGAGACCAGGACAACTAGAGCCCCAGATACAGATCCCCTGTAAAGACATTGTCTCAGATGACCACCGGGACAAGTCCATTGGAAACAGATGATTCTTCAGCACAATCTGACTTTGCTGCAGCCTGGAATTGAACTGCTGGTTTCGTCTGATCAGAGGAGAACTGGCCTCCCAACTGAGCCTGGTTTCTTCCAAGGTTTTT
Organism: Carassius carassius; assembly: GCF_963082965.1. Taxonomy (NCBI): domain Eukaryota; kingdom Metazoa; phylum Chordata; class Actinopteri; order Cypriniformes; family Cyprinidae; genus Carassius; species Carassius carassius. The sequence goes on from NC_081755.1 coordinate 53,630,222, forward strand.
CTCCATTCTGTCAATGATGGAGTTTTGGTTCAGCCATATCACCCTGGAGCCCAAGACCGGTTTCCCACTGAAGCTGAACAGGGCCGAGCCTGGTCAGTACCTTGATGGGAGACCTCCTGAGAAAACTAGATTGCTGCTGGAAGGTTGCTAGTGAGGCCAGCAGGGGGTGCTCACCCTGTTGTCTGTGTGGGTCCTAGCGCCCCAGTGTAGTGATGGGGACATTATACTGTCAATGAGCACCATCCTTCGGATGAGGAGTTAAACTGAGTTCCTGACTCTCTGTGGTCAGTAAAAATCCCAGGATGTCTTTCGAAAAGAGTAGACGTGGGACCTCGGCATCCTGGCTAAATTCACCCAGTGGCCTCTGACCATCATGGCCTCCTAACAATCCCCAGATCTGCTGATTGGCTTCATTACTCTGTCTCCTCTCCACCAGTATGCTGGTGTGTGGTGGGCGTTCTGGCGCAATATGGCTGTCGTCGCATCATCCAGGTGGATGCTGCACACTGGTGGTGGATGAGGAGATACCCCCTGACAAAGTAAATCACTTTGAGTGCCTAGAAAAGCACTATATAGATGTAAGATTATTATTATTATTATTATATATATTTATGAGATAGTTTTACAAATGCTAGAAACAAGGCTTTCTAAGGAAAGATTGCTATCAAATAGAACACCTAGGTTCCTAACAGATGAGTCCTTTTCAGAGTTGAGTCAGGTCCCCGTTGATCAGGTCCCTGTTGACCCTCCAGAGTCGAGTCAGGTCCCCGTGGATGCTCCAGAGTCGAGTCAGGTCCCCGTGGACTCTCCCGAGTCAAGTCAGGTCCCGATTGATCAGGTCCCAGTTGATTTCCCAGAATCTAGTCAAATCACCAGTGACCGTCCTGAGTCAGGTCAAGTCACCATTAACACCCATTAGTCAATCAAAACCACAGTTAGACCTCATGACTCAAGTCACTCTTGATCTCCGTAAACAAGGTCAAGTCACCGTTGATCTCCGTGAACAGGATCAAGTCACGGTCGGTCTTTTATGAGCCCAGTCAAATCACTAACGTTCTTCCAGAGCCTGGACACGTCTCAGCCGAACTTCCAGAGCCTCGTCACATCCTGTCTGTTGTACCCAGCAATGCTCTCTAAGCCAGTTTTATTGCTTTCAAGGAGACCGTTATGGCTATGGAACCTCCAGAGGTGGCAGCAAATTCTGCAGAACCTTCGGAGGCCATCTACCATCTCATCATGGCCACGGAGGCCACTCTTAACCTGTTCATGTTCTCTGTTTTTGTCTTACCTGACCGACTTGCTCTCCTGTGCCATCTACCCCACTGGGGTGGTCCTCTGCACCACCCTGGTGGGCTTTTGTCTTGTCGGCTCGGCTGTGGTGGTCCTCTGCACCGGTTTTGTTTTGTTGGTGTTGTTTTTTTCACTTCCTGTTCCCCTCTATGGACCTGGCCCTCCGCCCCTCCACCTGATCCTTCACCAGTCCACCTCCCTCCTGGTCTCTTTGTTCTTTGGTTTGTTTTTGTGTTCTGAGGAGCATCTGGTAGCTGCTCCTTAGAGGGGGGTAATGTCACAGTGTCTGGTCTGTGTATTCCTGGGTGTCCACTAGTGTTCTCACTTCCCCATAGTGTCACCCCACTGCAGGCACTACATTTCCCACAAGCCTTTGTCCGATTCATCACTGTTAATTGCACACCTGTTAATTGCACTCAGCTGTTCCCACTTGTCCCCACTTGTTTTCACCTGTATATATATACCCTGTTTGTTTCTATCAGTTTCATGGAGTCCTTGGTTTATGTCACCCTGCTTTTTCGTGTTCCCTAGTGTTTTTTTTCCTGTTTTGGACTGCCTCTATTATATTGAACTTTTGCCTGTTTGGATTTTGATTTCTGGATTCCCCTATTAAAAAACTGCAACTAGATCTCTCGGCCTGTGTGTGCATTCGTTACTCTACCCTCCTTGCTGAACACAATCGATTTCATACTTTCATGAGTGTCAGCAGCTGCATTCAATCACAGATTGCACCCCTTCCCCCTCAGTCACACATATTGACAGTGGAAAATGATTTATGGTTAGCTTCTCAGAAATGGGCTCAGCTATCACATGCGATTCTAAACTTTTTTTAGGTAGGCTTCAGCACCCTATCTGTCATCATGGTCCATGTACAAGAATTCAGCTTTATTTTAAAAAATTTTGTTCAGAGGTAGAAAAATGTATAATCAGCTTGAATATTAGATTTCTACACATGGACGGGAATTAGACGCCCCTTTCTGCTGAATGGTCAGCTGAAGATCAAACCTTGCCATCATCATTTCTTCCGCAGTTCCGCAAGGCAGAATAATAGTCCTCCATGTTGCAGGTGTATGGCTTCTTAATGCATTTATTGCAACTAAATTATTATTTTTTCCTCATCAAACAACCAGATTAATGAATTGCTTGACACAACTCGTACCGACTTTTTTCTTTAACCTGCACCCGGGCGCTCCCGCTGAATGTATGACCAGGCCTGCCCAATCCTGCAACTTATGTGTTCCACTCCCACCTGTACTCGCAATGTATGTGTCCACTCCCACCCACTCCCACCGACTTTATCTCAGAGCTTGTGAAAGATTTACACAAATAGGTACTCAGACTAAATATTACTTCAAGTTAAAATCCAGAATAATAGATTTTTAACATGATTGCATTTAAATAATATGAAGTAAATGATGTTAAACCAAACCACCACACATGACAAAACATTTGGTATTATTTTATTAGTGTTATTTAACATTAACCATTAAAACAAAACCGCAACTAGTGGCTCCACGATTTTTAAAAGCAGGTTAGGCCAACATTCATGCACCAAATGATTAACTAAGAAATAATTTTACCATTAAATAAATACAGAGAACTTCGAAAATATGAAAGATATAATTTTAACAAAATAAATACCAAATGAAATAAATAAAACATAATATAATGCTTTTAGAAAAATCTCACAGATTTCATAGCATCTAGTCGTAGACTACTTAAAAACAAATTAATTTGATCACTGGGCCCCATATAGCTTTGCTTACTCCATATTACTCTGATTGAAAAGTATATTGTTAACTGACTGTGTCCCAAACTTGTGCGTCTTTCTCTGCCTATGCACACTCAACGCCCCTCTGATGGCGCACTAAATGTGGGAATGCTCAAATTAAAACGTGTGAATTTTGAGAGGACAGGAAATCGCTCTTTCCCATTTTTTTCAGTGACAAATGAGAATTGTTTCCAGATGTCTTACTTGCCTTGCTTTGCTGTCAAGTAAACAGCAGCTTTAATTTTCTTTTCAACTACTTATGTTGACTTTTTACATCCGAGTTAGTTCTGGCTGCAGATAAAGTCTTAATAGTTGGTGATTTTAATATCCATGTTGATAATGAAAAAGATGCATTGGGATCTGCATTTATAGACATTCTGAACTCTATTGGTGTTAGACAACACGTTTCAGGACCTACTCATTGTCGAAATCATACTCTAGATTTAATACTGTCACATGGAATTGATATTGATGGTGTTGAAATTATTCAGCCAAGTGATGATATCTCAGATCATTATTTAGTTCTGTGCAAACTTCATATAGCCAAAATTGTAAATTCTACTTCTTGTTACAAGTATGGAAGAACCATCACTTCTAACACAAAAGACTGCTTTTTAAGTTATCTTCCTGATGTAACCAAATTCCTTAGCATATCCAAAACCTCAGAACAACTTGATGATGTAACAGAAACTATGGACTCTCTCTTTTCTAGCACTTTAAATAAAGTTGCTCCTTTACGCTTAAGGAAGGTTAAGGAAAACAGTTTGACACCATGGTATAATGAGCTTACTCGCACCCTAAAGAGAGCAGCCCGAAAAATGGAGCGCAGCTGGAGGAAAACAAAACTAGAGGTATTTCGTATTGCTTGGCGGGAAACTAACATATCCTACAGAAAAGCATTAAAAACTGCTAGATCTGATTACTTTTCTTCTCTTTTAGAAGAAAACAAACATAACCCCAGGTATTTATTCAATACAGTGGCTAAATTAATGAAAAATAAAGCCTCAACAAGTGTTGACATTTCCCAACACCACAGCAGTAATGACTTTATGAACTACTTTACTTCTAAAATCGATACTATTAGAGATAAAATTGCAACCATTCAGCCGTCAGCTACAGTATCACATCAGACAGTGCACTATAGACCCCCTGAGGAACAGTTCCACTCATTCTCTACCATAGGAGAGGAAGAATTGTATAAACTTGTTAAATCATCTAAACCAACAACATGTATGTTAGACCCTATACCATCTAAGCTCCTAAAAGAGGTGCTTCTAGAAGTCATAGATCCTCTTCTGACTATTATTAATTCCTCATTGTCATTAGGGTATGTCCCCAAAACCTTCAAACTGGCTGTTATTAAGCCTCTCATCAAAAAACCACAACTTGACCCCAAAGAACTAGTTAATTATAGACCAATCTCGAATCTCCCTTTTCTGTCCAAGATACTAGAGAAGGTGGTATCCTCACAATTATATTCCTTCTTAGAGAAAAATGGTATATGTGAGGATTTCCAGTCAGGATTTAGACCGTATCATATTACTGAGACTGCTCTTCTTAGAGATGATCTGCTCTTATCATCTGATCGTGGGTGTATCTGCGTTTGACACAATTGACCACAAAATTCTTTTGCATAGACTTGAACACTTTGTTGGCATCAGTGGAAGTGCATTAGCATGGTTTAAATCATACTTATATGACCGCCATCAGTTCGTAGCAGTGAATGAAGATGTATCCTATCGATCACAAGTGCAGTATGGAGTACCTCAAGGCTCAGTACTAGGGCCGATAATCTTCACGCTTTATATGTTACCCTTGGGAGATATCATCAGGAAACATGGTGTTAGCTTTCACTGTTATGCTGATGATACTCAGCTCTATATTTCTTCGCAGCCCGGTGAAACACACCAATTTGAAAAACTAATGGATTGCATAGTCGATATAAAAAACTGGATGACGAGTAATTTCTTACTGCTAAATTCGGAAAAAACAGAGGTGTTAATTATAGGACCTAAAAACTCTGCTTGTAATAACCTAGAACACTGTCTAAGACTTGATGGTTGCTCTGTCAATTCTTCGTCATCAGTTAGGAACCTAGGTGTGCTATTTGATCGCAATCTTTCCTTAGAAAGCCACGTTTCTAGCATTTGTAAAACTGCATTTTTCCATCTCAAAAATATATCTAAATTACGGCCTATGCTCTCAATGTCAAATGCAGAAATGTTAATCCATGCATTTATGACCTCAAGGTTAGATTATTGTAATGCTTTATTTGGTGGTTGTTCTGCACGCTTAGTAAACAAACTACAGCTAGTCCAAAATGCAGCAGCAAGAGTTCTTACTAGAACCAGGAAGTATGACTATATTAGCCCGGTCCTGTCAACACTGCACTGGCTCCCTATCAAGCATCGCATAGATTTTAAAATATTGCTTATTACTTATAAAGCCCTGAATGGTTTAGCACCTCAGTATTTGAATGAGCTCCTTTTACATTATAATCCTCTACGTCCGCTACGTTCTTAAAACTCAGGCCATTTGATAATACCTAGAATATCAAAATCAACTGCGGGCGGCAGATCCATTTCATATTTGGCGCCTAAATTCTGGAATAACCTACCTAACATTGTTCGGGAGGCAGACACACTCTTGCAGTTTAAATCTAGATTAAAGACCCATCTCTTTAACCTGGCATACACCTAACATACTAATATGCTTTAATTATCCAAATCCGTTAAAGGATTTTTAGGCTGCATTAATTACGTAAACCAGAACCGGAAACACTTCCCATAACACCCTATGTACTTGCTACATCATTAGAAGAATGGCATCTACGCTAATATTTGTCTGTTTCTCTCTTGTTCCGAGGTCACCGTGGCCACCAGATCCAGTCTGTGTCCAGATCAGAGGGTCACTGCAGTCACCCGGATCCAGTACGTATCCAGACCAGATGGTGGATCAGCACCTAGAAAGGACCTCTACATCCCTGAAAGACAGCGGAGACCAGGACAACTAGAGCCCCAGATACAGATCCCCTGTAAAGACCTTGTCTCAGAGGAGCACCAGGACAAGACCACAGGAAACAGATGATTCTTCTGCACAATCTGACTTTGCTGCAGCCTGGAATTGAACTACTGGTTTCGTCTGGTCAGAGGAGAACTGGCCCCCCAACTGAGCCTGGTTTCTCCCAAGGTTTTTTTCTCCATTCTGTCACCGATGGAGTTTCGTTTCCTTGCCGCTGTCGCCTCTGGCTTGCTTAGTTGGGGACACTTCATCTACAGCGATATCGTTGACTTGATTGCAAATAAATGCACAGACACTATTTAACTGAACAGAGATGACATAACTGAATTCAATGATGAACTGCCTTTAACTCTCATTTTTGCATTATTGACACTGTTTTCCTAATGAATGTTGTTCAGTTGCTTTGACGCAATGTATTTTGTTTAAAGCGCTATATAAATAACGGTGACATTGACATTGACATTGACTTTGACTTGTGTTTTGACCGCCTACTCCCGCCCGCAGCAAAGGTAAAACCGCTCGTGCCCGCACCATTTCTCTTTATTTTTGTTCTTTTTAAAATTTATCATAATTGATAACTCAAAAGGAAATGTGCTTGGCCGGCCGTGAGCTGCATGCGCACTCGCATACAGAATCAGAATTAGAGGGCTGCATTGGGTTTGAGGTGCCGCAGGACCCAATGCAGCCCGGCCTGCAGTTAATGAAGTACACCACCATTTGTTGATGTAAAAGCATGTCCCGCAGCTGATTTCGCCATTGATTCTGCATCGCAGTCTGCTCTAAACAGCTGAATGCTCTGCAGATGAAGCGCTCTGTCCGGTATGCCGTCATTCAGCCAGGTTTCTAAATGACACAGTTCTCTGTTACAGAATTGAATTTAATTTTTGAAGATTTGAGATTTCTTTTAGAGATTATAAATGCAGCGCTCTTTTCTGGCATTCTGCCAAACCATGTACGCAGCAGCCACTTGCTTAGTAATAACAGTGTTTTGGGAAGGTTGATCCTTTAATAACAAATATTTAGTGGGAGCGTGTATGCTAGTCATGTAACTAATTACTAATTAATTTTGAAATAAAGTCAAGTCACCTTTATTTATAAAGCACTTTAAACAAAAAAAGATTGTCAAATCAACAGTAATGACTCGTAATCAGTAATCAGAAAAGTAATGTGATCACTTTTAAAAGGAGTAATCAGTCATTTGATTACATTTTCAGAGTAACTTGCACAACACTGTACATGGACCCATTAAGGTAAAAAAAAAATTCTCCAACAAAATAGTCGTCACATTTATTTAGAGATTTTAATTCAATACAGATTGATTCAAAGCATCTTTACATTAATAAACAGGAAAATTATAGTGTCAATGTTGCAAAATTCTTAAATTGAACAAATATACATATATTGCTTTAATTTCAGATATAAAGCAGAACTACAGAGGACAATATATAGTTACATTATTCAGATCAGTATAAATAGCTCCAGATAAAGTCAAAGTAAATTAATGAATTTAATAGAAATCCTGCTCATGTAAAATCAGTGTGGCTTGTTGGAAGTCGTGGTCTATTTGTTAGAGAGTTTGACTCCTAACCCTAGGGTTGAGGGTTTGAATCTCGGGCCAGCAATACCACGACTTAGGTGCCCTTGAGCAAGCCCAACTGCTTCCCGGGCGCCGCAGCATAAATGGCTGCCCACTGCTCCGGGTGTGTGTTCACAGTGTGTGTGTGTGTTCACTGCTGTGTGTGTGCACTTTGGATGGGTTAAATGCAGAGCAAGAATTTTGAGTATGGGTCACCATACTTGGCTGAATGTCACGTCACTTTCTTAATCGTGTTCCTTGCTAAATTAAAGATTTAATTGGGATAAAACCTTAGAAGCTAACAAAAGCAGTAGCATTTACAAACAACAGCATATCTTGAAGTATGAGGAAACAAACAAAAAAGCTTACCATTCTGAGACGTCCTGTAAGAGCCGTGCTGTGATCCTCTTCACTAATATTTTTTGGGTCTTATTTGGGCTCAGACTGACAAGCAGTGTTGGGAAAGTTCACTTTCTACATGAACTAGTTCAAAGTTCAATTCACAAATTTTAAAATGAACTAGTTCAGTTCATAGTTCAAACTGCAAAATTTTGAACTAAGTTCACAGTTCCAAAAATGAACTAGTTCATAGTTCTTTTTTTCCATATGTTGCCGCGAGCTATTATTTTTCAAAATTATTGCAACAACCCATATAGAATCACAGACAGCAATTATTTTATCAGTTTTAACAATTAAGCTATGCGTCTATTTCATCTTCATATCCAATTTTGAATCCTTATCCAACCAGGGTTTACATTAGCATTGAGGGGACAGCATTTCCCCATTGTTGCTTTAATGCTTTGTCTCCCATTCTCACCGACCTTGTCATAAACATCATAACATTCTTTTAAATGATCATACGCCTTCTTGCTACATGCTGCTGTCGCCTCCATGCTTTTTTTTTTATTTTTTTATTTTTTTTAGATGACGCGTCACGCATGTGGCGGACGGTGGCTGTTGTTGCCAGATTGGGTGTTTTTCCGCTACATATTAAGACCCGTTTACGGTGTGTTTTAGCCGGGTTTTCGCCTGGAAGGCTCTATAGAAATCTGGCACCCTGTTGAACGAAGTTAACCTGAGAGAGCGTGCCGTTCACAGACACCAGAATGAACGAGTTCACAGTAACGTTCATCAGGCATTAATACAGCACGTTCAGTTCACGTTCGCCCAAAATATGAACGAGTTCATGAACTATCGTTCAATGAACGCGTTCAGGCACAACACTGCTGACAAGCAATATTGACATCGCCATTGTTTACAACACAACACAACACCAGAGCACATGCCACTGAGCTGAGGGACCTGACGTTTAGATGCTGTTACAGCTGTTACTATGGATTTTGGTAGGGTGTAGTCTTAGACAGTGTTCTAGTTTATTACATGCAGAGTTTTTAGGTCCTATAATTAACACCTCTGTTTTTTCAGAATTTAGCAGTAAGAAATTACTCGTCATCCAGTTTTTTATATCGACTATGCATTCCATAGTCAAATTGGTGTGTTTCACCGGGCCGCGAAGAAATATAGAGCTGAGTATTATCAGCATAACAGTGAAAGCTAACACCATGTTTCCTGATGATATCTCCCAAGGGTAACATATAAAGCGTGAAGAGTAGCAGTCCTAGTACTGAGCCTTGAGGTACTCCATACTGCACTTGTGATCGATAGGATACATCTTCATTCACTGCTACGAACTGATGGCGGTCATATAAGTACGATTTAAACCATGCTAATGCACTTCCACTGATGCCAACAAAGTATTCAAGTCTATGCAAAAGAATGTTGTGGTCAATTGTGTCAAACGCAGCACTAAGATGCAATAAAACTAATAGAGACATACAACCACGATCAGATGATAAGAGCAGATCATTTATAACTCTAAGGAGAGCAGTCTCAGTACTATGATACGGTCTAAATCCTGACTGGAAATCCTCACATATACCATTTTTCTTTAAGAAGGAATATAATTGTGAGGATACCACCTTTTCTAGTATCTTGGACAGAAAAGGGAGATTCAAGATTGGTCTATAATTAACTAGTTCTTTGGGGTCAAGTTCTGTTTTTTTGATTAGAGGCTTAATAACAGCCAGTTTGAAGGTTTTGGGGACATATCCTAATGACAATGAGGAATTAATAATAGTCAGAAGAGGATCTATGACTTCTGGAAGCACCTCTTTTAGGAGCTTAGATGGTATAGGGTCTAACATACATGTTGTTGGTTTAGATGATTTAACAAGTTTATACAATTCTTCCTCTCCTATGGTAGAGAATGAGTGGAACTGTTCCTCAGGGGGTCTATAGTGCACTGTCTGATGTGATACTGTAGCTGATGGCTGAATGGTTGCAATTTTATCTCTAATAGTATCGATATTAGAAGTAAAGTAGTTCATAAAGTCATTACTGCTGTGGTGTTTGGAAATGTCAACACTTGTTGAGGCTTTATTTTTCGTTAATTTAGCCACTGTATTGAATAAATACCTGGGGTTATGTTTGTTTTCTTCTAAAAGAGAAGAAAAGTAATCGGATCTAGCAGTTTTTAATGCTTTTCTGTAGGATAGGTTACTTTCCCGCCAAGCAATACGAAATACCTCTAGTTTTGTTTTCCTCCAGCTGCGCTCCATTTTTCGGGCTGATCTCTTTAGGGTGCGAGTATGCTCATTATACCATGGTGTCAAACTGTTTTCCTTAACCTTCCTTAAGCGTAAAGGAGCAACTGTATTTAAAGTGCTGGAAAAGAGAGAGTCCATAGTTTCTGTTACATCATCAAGTTCTGAGGTTTTGGATATGCTAAGGAATTTGGATACATCAGGAAGATAACTTAAAAAGCAGTCTTTTGTGTTAGAAGTGATGGTTCTTCCATACTTGTAACAAGAAGTAGAATTTACAATTTTGGCTATATGTTTGCACAAAACTAAATAATGATCTGAGATATCATCACTTGGCTGTGTAATTTCAACACTATCAACATAATGAATCAATTATTTTCATGCTGGCATTTCTAAATATTTTTTATGTACATTTCTGTATACTTTTGTATATTTTGTATACTGAATAACCGTTTATAAAATCTTTCTCAATCTGACCCATACAAATTCAACAAGTGTTAAAAAAAAAACAACATTATTATCATCACCATTCAACATCATATGACAAAACCTTGAAATGGAGACTTCCTGTGACTAATGAATTAATGCTGCAAATTATCTGCACGAGTTCCTCTAACAGATAATTTATGTAAATTATAACAAACCTCTGACTACAGGTGGTAGGAGGCTGTTTTTGGGAGGACTCAATAGCTAACCTTTACCTTGGGATTGTCTGTAAATTGATGAAAGTGTCCCTTGTATTTGTGGAAAGACGAGATACACATAAAATATAAAAATTGAATTATAAAATTGAGAAGATAAATCATCCAACGAAATTCCATCAGTGATACACACTGAAAGAAGATGTTCTTAATCTTTGTACACCAAATCAATCTGGTTCCACAAGTGATGTCAGTAAAGTTCATGACTAGGATTCTCTTCATGAATTATCCAGAAAGTAGTTGACAAAATGTATCAGGAAGTCTTTTTATTTTTGACTGAGCAGTAAACCAAGCCTTTTTCAATCTGCCCTAGCTTTATATATATATATATATATATATATATATATATATATATACATACACACACAACATTGATGAGTTTTATTATTTGTATTTGAATATATCTGCACATCTCTGATTTTAGCGTGTGAATGGGGACTTTTATTTTGGAGGGGAGATATGACATCATAAGACTGTGCCTCCTCCTGCTCTTTTGTGATTCGGCTGAAGAAAGGTTTGTGTTTTTGAAGTGCTCCAAACTGTTCAGGATATTTTATGCTTCTAATGAGAACTCTTAAATTAATGTTTTATTACAAGTAACATTGCAATGCTTAGTATAAGATTTTGAAGTTTATTATTATTATTATTATTATTATTATTATTATTTATTTGTTTTAGATTTATTTTCTTTCTGTTAATTATTCTCCTCTTGTCCAAACTCACAGATAATCATCCACATGACACACTATTATAAAGATGTCGTTTATTAAAGAGGAGAGAGAAGACATTAGGATTGCAGAAGTGTTCAGCATCAAACATGAAGATACTGAGGAACAAACAGGTTTGTTTCTTTCTCAAAGCTGAACTCATTTGATTCTTATTCACAGTACAGCTCGACAGGAATTAATGATGTTTCTGAAGAATGTCATATGATTTTCCTAATTATGGCTTTTATTTGACCTGGAGTCTAGGCTAAAGGGATAGTTCACGAAAGTTATCCCTTAATTTACTTTATTTTTGACAGTTATTCACATTTGACATACGCTAACTTCTGTGATGTAGTGCACACTCCTGTGATATACTATGCATTATAAGCACATGAGCTGCACAGCACATAGGAGTGTGCACTACGTCACGAATATTAACACAAGTCAAATGTGTATCCGCAAGGCTCCAGAAGCTAGTTGTTTTGTTTATTGAGTTTTAAATAAAGATATTTGTCTTACACACTTTTATTAACCTCTTGGAGCTGTGTGAAGTACGTTTTATGATTGTTGGATGATTTTTGAGCTGCAAAATCTCATACGATATGATATGCTTTTTCTCCCATTCGCTACAATTATAAAGCTTGAAGGAGCAGGGTATTTTTTATAAATAACTCTGATTGTGTTCGTCTGAAAGAAGTTGAGGGTGAGTAAATCTTGGGGTAATTCTCGTTTTTAGGTGAACTAACCTTTTAACTTGTATTTGTCTCTATTCACCTTAGACCTGAAGGTGCTGAAAGAGGAGGGTCAAGAACTGAATCAAAATGAAGAGAAGTACCTGCTTGAGGAAAATCCAGACTTCAAAACGGAAGAAAAATATCTTAGCTGCTCACAGACTGAAGAGGTTTCCACAAGAATAAGAGCTCAGAAGACAGGAACTAGAGGTATCTCCTGCAAACACTGTGGAGAATTATTTCAAAACTAAACCCTTAAAAGACACATGGGAATTCACACTGAAGAGAAACCTTCCATCTGCAAACACTGTGGAAAGAGTTTTACTCATTAAGCAAACCTTAAAAAGCACATACAAACTCCGACTGGAGAGAAGCCTTATGCATGCACTCAGTGTGGAAAGAGTTTTAATTGAAAAGGGAAGTATTAAAGTCCACATGACAGTGTCAGTGGAGTATAAAGCACCTGAAAGTCATACTCAAGCAAAAGTACAGTTATCTTACCAGAAAAATACATTGGCAGACAGTGAAGTCACCTTCAGAATATTACTTGAGTAAAACTATTAAAGTATGGGATATTTATTATACTTCAAGAAAACTATTTTTAAAATCTCAAATGTACTTAATTATTGAAAGTTAAAGTACAAGTAAATGCAAAATGTTAAATTTCATACACCGTTTGAGTAGCAAGATTATGTTCAGTTTTAAGTTTTTCTTCAATTTTTTATTTTTGGGTAAGAATAAGGAGCACCTCATCCAGTATTTGGTGTCTTTTATTCCAACATAAGAAAACATTTCTGGAATCTGCATCTGAAATAGCATTTAGATGTATTTACACAGTTTATGTATCTCAGAGGGGACATGGATGCATTTATACTGCAGTTACAGGTGCATAAATAGGCCTAATGTTTTTGTTTTTAAAATAAAAGGTTAAATACTGTTATTTTAAATGATTTAAGACATGAAAAAAGTCTCAATTTAGCCCGCCAGTTTATGGCAGCAAGTGACTGTTAATGAGTGAGTCGTTGTGTCAACGGCTGATTTATTGAGGAATAAAGCATTTGACTATTGTTAATAAGTGAATCACTGAATCCTTTATTCAACCGATTTGTTCAAAATGTTGATTCATTCATTAAGTAAACTTTTACTCAAAAAATTGCACAAAAAAGATGCAAAACAGTGCTGTGATCTTTAATTTGGAACTATTTTTGTTGGCAAAATTGAGCAAAAACTAGAAATGTAAGTCACTCTTATTGCTAACTTAACTGTACTTGTACACAATTATTACATTTGTTATCATGCTGATATCTGCAGAAAAATGTGATATACTCTTTCCGTGATATAGATGAACTATTGAATTATATAAATATGAAAAGCATACAGTAGCATTTTTGCCTGTCTACAATTTAGAATGCCTTGAATTTACAATTTTAATAGACTAATAGATCTACCTGATAATGTCAGATGGCACATCATTACAACAACACTAACCATATTATCACAGACGGTATACTATATATCACTGTCAAAGTCACCAGTTCTGTCTATCTGAACTACATTTCAGAATCAGTGGTCTTGGTACATGCATGCATACATACAAATACACACATTCAACATGAGAACAGGGAGACAATAATTAGAGATGGAGAATGAATTACAGAAATAAATTACAGAACACTGGTAATAATTCGTGTGTTAGCTGTTTAAGATGGAGATGGCATGGGGGGGGGGGGGGTTATGCCTAGATGTTCTGGTGCACAGACATTTATAGAAACCAGACAGTTATAGAAGACCACAGAAATGACTCAATAACAGCTGAATAAAACTGTGTCATCTGCACCTGTGGCAGGTTGAACTTTTTTTTTTGTTGACAAAGGAAGTACAATCTCTGCTGAGCCTTTTTCACTATGGTGTCAGTGTGAGTGCCCCACTTCAGGTCCTGAGAGATGGTGGTTGAATGACTTATGTCCATGATGGTGAGTCTACGATCATTTCAACATGTTTTGAGCATGTTGAGCTCCAGATTTTTGTGACTGCACCAGACAGCCAGCTGCTCAACCTCTTGTCTGTAAGCAATCGTTTCCCACCATTCCTCCTCCTACTCACCTGCTCATTGTCACCAATCATTCAGTCACGATCACCAGCTGTCTCTCATTCCACCTGTACTGGTTAAAAGGACTCTCTCACACACACACACACACACACACACACACACACACACACACAGATAGTCTAGTCTCGTCTAAGACCTTCCAGATATTCGCCTTGGATTGTTACTCACCTGACATCTACTTATCTGTTGTTTGTTTGCACTCCCAAGTCTCCTATCTCCGATCTCCAGTTCCTTATCTCCAGTCAGCTCTGTGTCTCCATCTCCAAGTTTCGTGTGCTCTTCCAACAAGGAAGGAAAGGAAAGCGTTTATCTCTCCATCAAGTCCTATAAACGTGTGGGGTTCCTCACCTGTCTGATCTTCCTCCTGCTCAATCTGCTTATTCAAGATTTTTCTATGACCAGCAGTGAGGTGTAAAACCAGCAGTGAAATGTAAGATCACCTGTTGCTTATCGATGCTGTTGTGTTAATTAAAGCCTGTTTGGAACATTATTCTTCTCTCTCTCTGATCTGTGTACCACTGACAGAAGACTAGACCATCAAAAGACAACACAGTATGAGCTCCATTGTTGATCAGCCCATGCAAATCCTTTCAATAACCAGGTAAGTGCCCCTGGGAGTACTGGTGGAATATGATGGGATGTTTTGGAGCCCAGAAATAGCTCTAGCCCCCAAACTCGACCCAGATTTTGCTCCTGTCCCCAAACTCCATCTAGAGAGGACTTCTACTGTCGAGTACAATCCAATAAAGGCTCCAGAATGCTCTCCAGAGTCCAGCCAGGAGCCCCCTCTAGTCACAGAGCTCGGCTAGGAGCCTGGCTCTCCTTCATCTCATCTCCTTCTTGTGAGTACCCAGGCAAGTACAAAATTGGTTAGTTCTCCATGGTAGCCCTCGTGCAAAGACCATCAACTCTGCACGACTCCATCGAGGAAGGATAGGCACTTGAGTATTGCTTTTTTCCCCTTCCTTTACCTTTATTCACTCTTTGTATTTGTTTATGATAATTGTACTCACTATGTGCTTTTGAATCTCGATTATTACTATTACTACGAACACTCCAAAATCACACACTGTACATTGGAGGCAGGCCAATCCTAATCATTTACAGCCTATCCTTCTGTCCTCTACTCTGGAACTGCCAGTTTGCTGTTTACAAAGCATAATTTATTTCTTCTATTACTCTCAACTCTCACTCTCAACCCTCTCAACCTCTTGGCTCTAACTGAGACTTGGATCAAAACCTGAGAACAATGCCCCTTGTTCTAGTCTCCTTATCTCACATTAATGTAAATTTGATCTTCTACCATCTCTTATAGGCAACCACTCATTTGAATCACATGCCATTACTATTACCCACCTTGTTAAAATCCACTTTGTAGTTGATTATCGTCCCCCAGGTAAAATGGGTAACTTCTTGGAGGAAGTGGATGTGTTAGTTTCAAACTTTTCTGAGGATGGTACTCCTCTGGTACTGCTCGTTGACTTCAACATCCACCTAGAAAAACCCCAGGCTGCTGACTTCAACACTCTGTTTGCTTCATTTGACTTGAAGCGAGTGCCTACAATGGCTACTCAAAAAATCAGGTAACCAATTGGACCTCATCTACATGCGCTATTGCTCCACTGACAACACATTAGTTACTCCACTGCACACCT
Organism: Carassius carassius; assembly: GCF_963082965.1. NCBI lineage: Eukaryota > Metazoa > Chordata > Actinopteri > Cypriniformes > Cyprinidae > Carassius > Carassius carassius. The sequence continues at coordinate 53,646,387 of NC_081755.1, forward strand.
CAAACCACTTCCTCATCACTTCTAACCTCACACTTACTCTTGACACAGCACACACTCCTCTGCAGGTCACCTTTCGACGTAACCTATGCACACTCTCTCCATCTCACCTATTCTCTGTGCTTTCATCCTCCCTTCCTTCCCTCTCAGTTTTCAACTCTGGACACAAACTGTGTTACTGACGCTCTTTACTCCACTCTAACATCATGTTTAGACAACTTTTGCCCACTTTCATCCAGACCAGCACACACTACTCTCTCTGCCCCCTGGCTGTCTGATGTTCTCTGTGAGCTTCACTCTAAACTCAGGGCTGCAGAGAGAATATGGCGCAAATCAAAAAACTCTACCAACCTTATTGTGTATCAGTCACTCCTCTCTTCCTTCTTTACAAATGTCTCTGCTGCTAAAAATGACATACTACCACAACAAAATTAACAACTTTTCTGACTCTTGCACACTTTTCAAAACTTTCTCTTCTCTGTCCTTCTCCCCCTCCTCCTTCATCAACTCTTACAGCTGATGACTTAGTAATTTGCTTCACAAATAAAACAAGAACCAACACTGACCAATTCCCCACACCACAAACTGATGATAACTTCTTAATGACAAATACACACTCTCTCTCCTCCTCTCCACTCTCGGAGACGGAGATTTCCTAACTTATCCTTTCCAATCATCCTACTACTTGTACACTTGATCCTATCCCCACTCACCTCCTTCAAGCCATTTCGTCTTCAGTCGTACCTTCCCTTACTCACATTATCAACAACTCTCTTCACTCTGGTACATTTCCCTCAGCATTAAAGCAGGCTCGGGTAAGCCCACTGCTCAAGAAACCATCTCTAAATCTAACACTTTTAGAAAACTACAGACCGGTATCCCTTCTTCCATTCATTGCAAAGACACTCAAGTGAGTTGTTCAACCAATTCTCTATGTTCCTTGTACAGAACAACCTCCTGGACAGCAACCAATCTGGCTTCAAAAGTGGCCACTCAACTGAGACTGCTCTGCTCTCGGTTACTGAAGCCCTGCGCCTGCAAGAGCTTCAAAATCCTCAGTACTCATCTTACTGGACCTGTCTGCTGCTTTTGATACCATTAATCACCAGATTCTCCTGTCCACCCTTAGAAAGATGGGCATCTCTGGAACCACACTCCTGTGGGTAAATTCCTACCTCTCTGATAGAACCATTCAAGGGGTCTTGGAGGGGTGATGTTTCTAAGCCACAAGTTCTTGCTACTGGGGTTCCTCAAGGCTCAGTGCTTGAACCACTTCTCTTCTCCATCTATATGTCGTCATTAGGATCTGTCATTCAGAAGCACAGCTTTTCTTACCACCTCTATACTGATGACACTCAACTCTACTTCTCATTCCAACCAGATGACCCGACGGTAGCTGCTTGCATTGCAGCCTGTCTGAGAGACATTTCTAGCTGGATGAAAGATCATCACCTTCAACTCAACCTCACTAAGACCAAACTGCTTGTGGTTCCAGCAAACCCATAATTTCATCACAGCTGCTCTATTCTGCTGGGTTTGTCAGCCATAACTCCTTTCAGGACCACCAGAAACCTAGGAGTTTTGATCAATGATCAGTAAAACTTCACACACCACACTGCTACAATGGCCTGGTCCTGCAGAGCAAGCTGCACAACTTCTTGTTGAAGCTCTTGTTATCTCCCGACTGGACTATTGTAATGCTCTCCTGGTGGGCCTTCCTGCATGTACTATCAAACCTCTGCAACTGATCCAGAATGCAGCAGCCAGAGTGGTCTTCAATGAGCCTAAAAAGCTCACGTTACTCCTCTCCTCATCAGGTTACATTGGCTACCAGTAGCCGCTCACATAAAATTCAAGGTACTTGTGCTTGCCTATAAGATAACCACTGCCATTGCACCAATATACCTAAACTTGCTAGTTCAATCTTATGTGCCCTCCGGAAGCTTGCGCTCTGCAAGTGAACAATACCTTGTGGTGCCATCCCAAAGAGGCACAAAATCACTCTCACTGACCTTTTCCTGGACCGTGCCCAGCTGGTGGAATGACCTCCTGATCTCAGCTATAAAAAAAAAAAAAAATTTAAATATGCATCGTTTTCGCCAGTCGCACAATCGCACACACCCCAGACTCAACTTGAGTAGAAAATTTGCCTAACTTGCAAACACCAGACCACTGATTTGTCAAACCTGCTTTACTGCACTCAGTGTTCTTCTGACTTCTGACTATGACTTTTTAATTAAAAAGCAAAGTACTTCATTTATGGAAAGTTTCAGAGATCTATATAAGTGAAGTGAAGTGACATTCAGCCAAGTATGGTGACCCATACTCAGAATTTGTGCTCTGCATTTAACCCATCCGAAATGCACACACACAGAGCAGTGAACACACACACACACACTGTGAGCACACACCCGGAGCAGTGGGCAGCCATTTATGCTGCGGCGCCCGGGGAGCAGTTGGGGGTTCGATGCCTTGCTCAAGGGCACCTAAGTCGTGGTATTGAATACATATATAAAATGTTCTAGATGTATTTATAAAACCGCATCAATATTATAAAAATTTTGTATAGCAAATGACTACTTTATGCCGTTTCGGACAAATTAACTGTTTTTTTATTTTATTTCAGATTTGACTGAAGAAAATGAGGACAATGAAGAATTGAGAGAAGTTGAAGAGAAAAATCACTTCAAAACTGGAGAAAACGCTTTGAGTTGCTGTCAAAGAAAACAAATATTATTAAAGAAAACAAGAGCCAATAAATCTTTTACCTGCACTCAGTGTGGAAAGAGCTGCAAATATAAACATATTCTTGATGTTCACATGAGAGTTCATACTGGAGAAAAACCGTTCACTTGTGATCAGTGCTGGAAAAGTTTCACACAATCAGCAAGTCTTAAGTTACACATGAACATCCACACTAGAGAGAAGCTGTACACATGTGATCAATGCAGGAAAACATTTTTGAGAGCTTCAGTCCTGAAACAGCACCTGAAAGTTCATACAAAGGAGAAACCACATTCATGTCATTTGTGTGGTAAGAGATTTTCACATCTACAACATTTAAAAAAACATCAGAAAATACATTCTGGTGTGAGAGATTATGTGTGCTTTGAGTGTGAAAAGACTTTTACTTCAGCGACCAGTTTAAAACTTCACCAGAGGAACCACACTGGAGAGAAACCTTACAAGTGTTCACACTGTGACAAGACATTCAGTCAGTCAGCAACTTTAAAAATACATGAAAGGATCCACACTGGAGAGAAACCGTATACATGTGATCAGTGTGAGAAGTGTTTCAGAATAAAAGGAAATCTTTTGGTGCATATGAGAGTTCATACTGGAGAGAAGCTGTTCACTTGTGGTCAGTGTGGAAAGAGTTTTGGACGATCAGCAAACCTTAAGAGGCACTTGAGCATCCACACTAGAGAGAAACTGTACACATGGGATCAATACGATAATTTTTTTTTGAGAGCTTCAGTCCTGAAAAAACACCTGAGAGTTCATTCAAAAGAGAAGCCACATTCATGTAATTTGTGTGGAAAAAGGTTTTCAAGTCTAAAAAGTTTTAAAGAACATCAGAAAACACATACTGGTCTGAGAGATTATGTGTGCTTCGAGTGTGAGAAGACTTTTACTTCAGCGAACTGTTTGAAACAGCACCAAAGGATTCACACTGGAGAGAAACCTTACAAGTGTTCACACTGTGACAAGAGATTCAGTCAGTCATCACATCTGAAAACACATGAGAGGATTCACACTGGAGAGAAACCGTATCATTGCACTGCATGTGGGAAGTGTTTCAATCAATCTTCTGCCCTAAACAGACATACAAAAAACAATCACAGTAAGTAGATCATCTTCACAAGCAGCACTTTCAGGTCTGTTGATGTGTTCTCACTAAATGTGTCACAATACTGCATTAAACAATAAAATATCATCGGGATAAATCTGTCATTACAAGTGACATGACAAAGAAAAATTATCTAAAATTTTCAGTGAAAACTCCACATGAGAAGTCAGATGGGAGAGAATGCTTTAACTTGCCAACAGTGTGGAAAGAGATCCACAACAGCAATAAACCTCAGTGGCCTGTAGAATGTAGCGAGATGAACAAACTCGAGAGTTGCAGAGTTGCATCTCAATAAATTTGAATGTCATGGAAAAGTTCATTTATTTCAGTAATTCAACTCAAATTGTGAAACTTGTGTATTAAATAAATTCAAATACGCACAGACTGAAGTAGTTTAGGACTATGGTTCTTTTAATTGTGATGATTTTGGCTCACATTTAACAAAAACCCACCAATTCATCTCAACAAATTAGAATATGGTGACATGCTAATCAGCTAATCAACTCAACACACCTGCAAATGTTTCCTGAGCCTTCAGAATGGTCTCTCAGTTTGGTTCACTAGGCTACACAATCATGGGGAAGACTGCTGATCTGACAGTTGTCCAGAAGACATTCACTGACACCCTTCACAAGGAGAGTAACCCACAAACATTCATTGCAAAAGCTGGCTGTTCATAGAGTGCTGGGCCTTGTTTATACAACATTTGTCACTGAATGATGAGAACACACAAAGACACTTGCTATACTCCATTGCTGCCCCAGAAAAACAAACTGCATCCACTGTTCATGTAACGCTGGGCTCTTTGGGAAGCTGAACACAGTAAACTTTCCCTCACATCAAAAAACGAAGTTATTTGGAGACATTCTCGACCAAATCCTATGCATCGCTGCTGACGATCTCCCGAGGAAGCGCGTTGATGTGCGCGGTCTCGCTCTCCTCGGGTCAATGTGTGCACGGGCATGCTTTTCCGAGAGAAATGCTCATATAAGGAGTTCCACTCTTGTCTACGTCATTAGATCCACGATCGGAAAAAAAACGGCCGAAACTTGTACCAACCCGGAAGTAAGATTTTCGGCACAGAAATTCTCAGTCATTCTTCTAAATTATTTTTGAAAAATTTGGCCATGTTTAACACGAGAATCCATCTCTTTAACACTGTGAAAAATCTGAATACATGAAACACTATTGTAACCCCCCTTTAAATGGGAGCCAAAATCATCAAAATTAAAAAAAACAAATACTTAAACTACTACAGTCTGTATGTATTGAATTTATTTAATACACAAGTTTCACAATTGCAGTTGAATTACTGAAATAAATAAACTTTTCCATGACATTCTAATTTATTGAGATGCACCTGTTTTGAGTTGACAAAACCCGATTAAGCCAGCCTGGTTTAAATCAGGAACAGTGGGCTGACAAGGCTCGATATAAACATACTCGGTCAATTCAGAGATTGAACCGGTGTTTGCAAATAACTCTGGAGTGCTTGCACCTGAAAGTGTGACACGTGCAGCAAACAGCCAATCACATGGTGTGTGGAGAGCATCAGCAAAGCGTAACTTGGATTCACTTCTCGCGAGAGTCCCTGCTATTCAGTTTTCTGCTGAAGATCAAGAAATTTTGTTTCTTATTAAAAATTTATTATTATTATTAAAAAATTTTTTAATTACGATTAATCACATGATGGTCTGCGATTAATCACAATTAATAGCCTTGTTATGCACAAAACTAATGCATTCAAAAGTACTTTATTGTAAACTTTTTTCATTTAAAAGTACTGCCATATGAACAAAAGTGCAGGACAATTTGGTTGGCAAATATATATATATATAATATATATATCGAAATTAATGAAATTATCTGAATTTAATCATGTATATATAGTTTAGTAATTTTAAAAGTTATATTAAAATGAATTGTCACTTTATATAATAATTAAATGAATATGTTATATGAATTATAAACGATTACAATTAATAAAATATAATAAGTAGCTGCAAAAGTCAGGCAATTTTTTCTCTAAAATTCTTTGACTGTAAACTGCCATAATTTGAAACAAGAGCTACAGGGGAGTGGCTTCATTGCATCAGTTATGTGTCACTTTGCTCACAGCTGATTGGTGCAGTTTGGGTTTGTGATCTTTAACCCAGAATAAAACCTGCTCTGGAGCAGGGTAGCCGTGTAGCGTAACTTACCATTGTGATGAAACCTGCTCAAAAGCAAACCATCTTGAGCCCGAAAACTCAATTAATAAGTAATAAGCAATATTTTAAAATCTATACGATGTTTGATAGGGAGCCAGTGCAGTGTTGACAGGACCGGGCTAATATGGTCATACTTCCTGGTTCTAGTAAGAACTCTTGCTGCTGCATTTTGGACTAGCTGTAGTTTGTTTACTAAGCGTGCAGAACAACCACCCAATAAAGCATTACAATAATCTAACCTAGGTCATGAATGCATGGATTAACATTTCTGTATTTGACATTGAGAGCATAGGCCGTAATTTAGATTAAAAAATCAAAGACAAAAAAATCAGTTTTACAAATTGTAGAAATGTAGCTTTTTAAGTTATGATTGATATCAAATAGCACACCTAGGTTCCCAACTGATGACGAAGAAATGACAGAGCAGCTATCAAGTCTTAAACAGCGTTCTAGGTTATTACATGCAGAGTTTTTAGGTCCTTTAATTAACACCTCTGTTTTTGTTACTCTTCATCCAGTTTTTTGTATCGACTATGCATTCCATTAGTTTTTCAAATTGCTAAGTTTTGCTTGGCCACACAGAAATATAGAGCTGAGTATCATCAGCATAACAGTGAAAGCTAACACCATGTTTCCTGATGATATCTCCCAAGGGTAACATGTAAAGCGTGAAAAGTAACAGCCCTAGTACTGAGCCTTGAGGTACTCCATACTGCACTTGTGATCGATATGATACCTCTTCATTTACTGCTACAAATTGATGGCGGTCATATAAGTACGATTTAAAACATGCTAATGCACTTCCATTAATGCTAACAAAGTTTTTTAGTCTATGCAAAAGAAAATTGTGGTCAATTGTGTCGAATGCAGTACTAAGATCCAATGGCACTAATAGAGAGATACACCCACGATCAGATGATAAGAGCAGGTCATTTGTAACTCTAAGGAGAGCAGTCTCAGTACTATGATACGGTCTTAATCCTGACTGGAAATCTTCAAAGATACCATTTTTCTCTAAGAAGGAATATAATTGTGAGGATACTACCTTTTTTAGTATCTTGGACAGAAAAAGGAGATTAACGATTGGTCTGTAATTAACTATAATCGGTCTGCAATCTAGTTATGTTTTTTTATTAACAGGCTTAATAACAGCCATTTTGAAGGTTTTGGGGACATATACTAATGACAATGATCAATTAATAATAGTCAGAAGAGGATCTATGACTTCTGGAAGCACCTCTTTTAGGAGTTTATATGGTATAGGGTCTAACATACATGTTGGTTTAGAAGATTTAACACGTTTATACAATTCTTCCTCTCTTATAGTAGAGAATGACTGGAACTGTTCATCAGGGGGTGTATAGTGCACTGTCTGATGCGATACTGTAGCTGACGGCTGAATGGTTACAATTTTATCTCTAATAGTATCGATTTTAGAAGTAAAGTAGTGCATAAAGTCATTACTGCTGTGATGTTGGGAAACATCAACACTTGTTGAGCCTTTAGGATAGGTTACTTTCCCGCCAAGCAGTACGAAATACCTCTAATTTTGTTTTCCTCCAGCTGCGCTCCATTTTTTGGTTTTGGATATGCTAAGGAATTTGGATACATCAGGAAGATAACTCACAAAGCAGTCTTTTGTGGTAGATGTGATGGTTCTACCATATTTGTAACAAGAAGTAGAATTTACAGTTTTAACTATATGAAGTTTTCACAAAACGAAATAATGATCTGAGATTTCATCTCTTAGCTGCATAATTTTACCAACAAAAATCACCAACAATTAAAACTTTATCTGCAACCAGCACTAACTCGGATATAAAATCAGCAAACTCTTTAATAAAGTCTGTATGGTGCCCTGGTGGCCTGTATACATTAGCCAGTACAAACATAACAGGGGATTTATCATTAACATTTGTTTCTCTGTATAATGTTATATGAAGCACCATTACTTCAAATGAGTTATACTTGAAGCCCGCCCTCTGAGAAATGCTGAAAACATTGTTATAAATTGAAGCAACACCTCCCCCTTTGCCTTTTGGATGTGGCTCATGTATATAACAGTAATAGTGGGTGGTAGACTCATTTAAAAATAATGTAATCATCTGGTTTTATCCAGGTTTCTGTCAAACAGAGCACATCTAAGTTATGATCAGTGATCATATTATTACAAAAAGTGCATTTGTAAAAAGGGACCTGATATTCAATTAGCCAAGCTTTATCGTTTCTTTATCCATTTTGCATCTTTTCTGTATTTGTTGTAACTCAGTTAAATTGTTACTCTTAAATTGATTTGGACAATTTTTGTATTTTCTAGTTCAGGAAACAGACACAGGCTCTATAGTGTGATATCTAGGTGTCTCTATGTGCAGAGAATTAGCTGACCTCTTTAATGTTATTTTTTGTGATCTCCGACTGGCGAAGTCGAACATCATTAGCGCCGGCATGAATAACAATCTTGCTGTATTTACGTTTAACATTAGCCAGTACTTTTAAATTTGCCAAGATGTCAGGCGCTCTGGCTCCCGGTAAACATTTGACTATGGTGGCTGGTGTCTCTATATTCACGTTCCATACAATAGAATCACCAATAACTAGAGCACTTTCATCAGGTTTCTCAGTGGGTGCATCACTGAGTGGGGAGAAACTTTTTGTTTGTTTAATGTTTTGATCGGATCAGAAGAGTCACCTAGTTGCCCTGCTGCAGAGGCGATGTTACCGGAACCGAAAAATTTAGCATTTATGTGAGTGCAGTGTTAAATGATGCATTAATATGGTGCTTTGTGTATTGTTGTGCACCCAAACCGCTTTACAATCATGTGAGTGGGGTGTCTCTCCTCAACCACCACCAGTGTAAAGCATCCACTAAGATGATACGACGGCAGCCACAGCACAATAAGACCAGTATGGTCACCACACACCAGCTACAGGTGAAGAGGAGAGAGATTGATAGAGCCAATTCAATGGTTGGGGTTTATTAGGAGGCCATGGTTGACAAGGGCTAGACGAGGGAATTTGATCAGGACACCGGGGTTACCCACTACTAAATGTGCCATGGGATTTTTAATGACCACAGGGAGTCAAGACCTTGGTTTAACATCTCATCTGAAGGACAGTGCTTTTTTGACTGTATATTGTGCCCATCATTATACAGGGACATAAGGATCCACACAAACCACAGGGTGAGCACCCCCTGATGGCCTCACTAACACCTCTTCTAACAGGAACCTAGTTTTTCCAGGTTTCCCATCCAGGTACTGACCAGCTCAACCCTGCTAAGCTTCACTGTGTGACCAGTCTTAGGCTGCAGGGTGATATGGCTGTGGCAATACAGCATTCAATGTTACTGAATGAACATTTTAAATTGATGTGCTCTACACTCTTACTTTTGTGTCTCTTTTAATATCATGAGTGGTATGATGATTCACAAAGAGACAATACATCATGGTTTCTTGTTTATTATGGCAAATATGTTTTTTCTACAGAAATTCAGCTGGAAAATTCCCATCAGTTTACAAGTGAAGACGAGCATCAAAGCTTCGGGAAGAAATCTGTAAAGTCTGAGTTTATTAAAAAGGACCGAGAGGAGATGGGAGATCCAGAACCCTGCAGAATCAAACACACTGAAGATACTGAAGAACTAACAGGTTGGTGTTTATTCTTCATTCTTCACTAACAATGCTGATGGTTATAAATATACAAGTAGACTTAGACTTTGTTTGTTGGAAATATCTTTAGAGATCTTCAATAGTAAAACTAAATAAAATAATAAAATAACCTTTCTATGAAATGGGTACTTTTTGCAACAACATTATTTGTTAGATAATTGTGTTCTTGGTCAAATTTATTTACAAATTATTCCTACTGAAACATGGGATTTATGCCTATTATGTTTTAAAAATCACAATATATATATAAAATGTACTAAATGTATTTATAAAATTTAATCAAAATATCACAATTTTATATAGAAATTGACTACTTTACACTGTTATTTCAGGGTCCAATTTCATGTCTCTTTACTTTTTCATGATTTACTGACATATGAACCGTTTTTGGTGTTATTTCAGTGTTGATTGAAGAACATGAGGACAATGAAGAATTGATTGAAGTTGAGGAGAAAAATCACTTCAAAACTGGAGAAAACCCTTCGAGTTGCTGTCAAAGCAAACAGATAATATTACGGAAAACAAGAGCCAAGAAATCTTTCACCTGCACTCAGTGTGGAAAGAGCTGCAAATATAAACATATTCTTGATGTTCACATGAGAGTTCATTCTGGAGAGAAACCATTCACTTGTGATCAGTGCTGGAAAAGTTTCACACAATCAGCAAGTCTTAAGTTACACATGAACATCCACACTAGAGAGAAGCTGTACACATGTGATCAATGCGGGAAAACATTTTTGAGAGCTTCAGTCCTAAAACAGCACCTGAAAGTTCATACAAAGGAGAAACAACATTCATGTCATTTGTGTGGAAAGAGATTTTCACATCTACAACATTTAAAAAAACATCAGAAAATACATTCTGGTGTGAGAGACTATGTGTGCTCTGAGTGTGAAAAGACTTTTACTTCAGCGACCAGTTTAAAACTTCACCAGAGGAACCACACTGGAGAGAAACCTTACAAGTGTTCACACTGTGACAAGAGATTCAGTGTGTCAGCAACTCTAAAAATACATGAAAGGATCCACACTGGAGAGAAACCGTATACATGTGATCAGTGTGAGAAGAGTTTCAGAATAAAAGGAAATCTTTTGGTGCATATGAGAGTTCATACTGGAGAGAAGCTGTTCACTTGTGGTCAGTGTGGAAAGAGTTTTGGACGATCAGCAAACCTTAAGAGGCACATGAACATCCACACTAGAGAGAAACTGTACACATGTGATCAATGCGGGAAAACATTTTTGAGTAGTTCAGTCCTGAAAACACACCTGAGAGTTCATACAAAGGAGAAACCACATTCATGTAATTTGTGTGGAAAGAGTTTTTCACGTCTGCAAAGTTTGAAAATACATCAGAAAACACATACTGGTGTGAGAGATTACATGTGCTTTGAGTGTGAGAAGACTTTTACTTCAGCGACCTGTTTAAAACATCACCAGAGGATTCACACTGGAGAGAAACCTTACAAGTGTTCACACTGTGACAAGAGATTCAGTCAGTCATCACATCTGAAAACACATGAGAGGATTCACACTGGAGAGAAACCGTATCAATGCACTACATGTGGGAAGCGTTTCAGTCAATCTTCTGCCCTAAACAGACATACAAAAAACAATCACATTAAGTAGATCATCTTCAGATCTTTCAGGTCTGTTTCGCATCATTACAAAAAGATGACACAATAATGCATCAAGCTATGAAATATCATCTGCATACATCTGTCATTACAAGTGACATGATGAAGAAACATTATCTAAAGTTTTCACAGTGAATAAAGTTCATCTTCAAAACCAGCAGATTCAGCTGGGATTCAGGTCAGCTCAAAGATAGAATTCCTTGTTTTTAATTTTGCTTCATGATATAAATTATATCATTGTGCTTCCTTATGAGTTTCATGTTGTTTACACATGCATATAAGTTACTTGCCGTTTGCTTACTCTTTCATAAAGAAAAGCAGAGGTTTTTACAAACTGTTCTTGTTCAGGCAGCTTAAAGAAGATACACTTTTAAGAAAGACTTAGGTTTATTAAAAATTTTGTTCTTCACTGTTTCTTCTAAAATTACTTAGAATGTTTCTAAAAAAAATTTTCACTTATGATGTACAGTAGGTGGCCAACCAAAATGATGGTTTTATGTCTCCAAAATGTTTTTTGTCACGTCTGTAATGCATGTGTATTTCCCAAATCTAAAAAAGCCTATAAAACATGTTCATAGATGCATATTTTACTGATGTCTGGACTCTGTTTGGGATTTAGAAAAGCATAAACAGATGGTTCCGTATATTGGTATTGAATAGGCTACATTCTGTGAGAATTTATATTTCACAGTCTAAAAAATATTGTATAGACGCAACAAATGAAATTAATGCAACAGTTTGCACCTTTTTTTTTCTTTCTTTTTTGAGTTAAGGAAACTTCCTCTGAAATTAAGTTATTATAACTAATAAACGATATTGCGCTATACATTAGTCAATATTTGAAGTGGATCAAAACCTTTCTTCAAATATGTTCTCAAACCAATATGACTAGGCAGTTGTCCTATCTAAACCTGCTCTACAAGTTTGAAATCCTCATGAGACATTGTGTGACGACTGGGTGAAGGAGGAGCTGGAAACAAGTGCGAGTTAAACAGTTTAATGAATATGAAACAGACAAACAAGGGTACAACACGATGCTGGGAAGACGACAATCCAAGATGACGGTGAGACGGTGAGTAATCCGGATGGTGACGGTGAGAAGGCAGCAGGAGAGGATGGCACAGGAACTGCGGGGAATCGAGCCGAAGGTAAGTCCTGATGCTTTGTGGAAGTGCGGAGAGTGGATGAGGTTCCAGGGGAAGACACGGACATCCAACGCAAACAACACATAAGCAAGAGACAGAGATCAGACATGAAACAACGTTCTCACAAATACAAGACGTGAGACAAGCCAATATATAGGGAGTGTGTAAGAAGGATTCTTGGAGACCAAACATCGCAACGTCCTCTCTAAATCTTGGTTGGCTCACTCAGACTGTCCGTTACTTTGGGGATGATAACCCGAAGACAAGCTAACTGACGCACCTAGCAATTTACAAAACTCTTTTTCCAAAATTTGGATATAATTGAGATCCCCTGTCAGAAACCACATCTACCGGGAGGCCATGAAGCTGAAAGACGTGATCTAGGACAGTGACCGCTGTCTCCTTGGCTGTAGGTAATTTGGGCAAGGGAATGAAATGTGTTGCCTTCGAGAACCGGTCCACTACGGTCAAAACGACGTCATGCCATTAGAGGGCGGGAGGGCGGTAACAAAATCTAGTGCGATGTGGGACCAGGGTCTCGAAGGGACAGACAACGGTTGAAGGAGCCCATCAGGAGGTCGGTTAGATGACTTACCTCTGATGCAAATTGAGCAAGCCAAAACAAAATCGCGGACGTCACGAGCCATACGTGGCCACCAGAATCGTTGTTTAACCAACCCATTAGTTCGACTTATCCCTGGGTGACAAGCCACGTTAGAGCAGTGACCCCACTGGACGACTTCGGACCTTAACTCCTCCGGCACAAATAAACGGTTCGGTGGACAACCGGGCGGAGGCGTTACCCCTTGTAAGGCCGTCTTGACCTTCGACTCAACCTCCCATACGAGTGCTGAGACCACTAATTTCTCAGGTAAAATACACTCGGGAGTCACCGGGCGGAGGGATCAAAAAGACGCGATAAAGAATCGGGTTTGAGATTTTTGGAACCCGGGCGGTACGATAAAGTAAAATCAAACCGAAAAAAAGTGCCCACCGAGCCTGCCTGGAATTGAGTCTTTTGGCAGTTCTAATGTATTCTAAATTCTTATGATCGGTCCAAACAATGAAAGGTACCCCTGAGCCTTCCAGCCAGTGACGCCACTCCTCTAAAGCTAATTTGATGGCCAACAACTCTCTGTTACCAATGTCATAATTGCGTTCAGCAGGAGATAATCAATGGGAAAAAAACGCGCAAGAATGTACCTTATCGTCCGAAACAGCACGTTGGGACAACACTGCTCCTACCCCCACCTCTGATGCGTCGACCTCCACCACAAACTGCCATGTGGGATCAGGGGCCCTAAGTATGGGAGCCGAAACGAAGTGTCTTTTGAGGTTAGTGAACGCAGTCTCAGCTGCGTCCGACCACCTGAACGGAGTACTGGGAGAGGTCAAGGCTGTCAGAGGTGAGGCTAGTTGGCTGAAATTGCGAATGAAATGCCGATAGAAATTGGTGAACCCCAGAAACCGCTGTAGGGCCTTACGGGAATCTGGAGATGGCCAATCTATCACAGCCTTAACTTTTTCAGGGTCCATACATATTCCCTCGGACGAGACGATATACCCTAGGAAGGGAACAGACTGTGCATGGAATACGCATTTCTCTGCCTTGAAAAAAGCCCATTCTCAAGTAACCTCTGGAGCACTCGTCTGACGTGTTGAACGTGTTCCTGGAGAGATGAAGAAAAAATCAGTATGTCATCCAGGTAAACATATATAAACTGATCTACCATATCTCTCAACAAGTCAATAATGAGTGCTTGGAAAACCCCTGGTGAGTTGGAGAGCCCGAACGGCATCACCAAGTATTCAAAGTGCCCTCTGGGGGTATTCAAGGCGGTTTTCCATTCATCCCCCTTCCTGATGCGGACCAGAACAGAAACGGACAACAGGACAAGCAGAAACCAGACAAGACTCATGACAACTTTCACTCCACAATGTGACTGTGTTGGAACCCCACTCCACTCGTGGATTATGTTTTATTAACCAGGGGTGACCTAACACAATGGGAGCTACAGGGGAGTCTATGAGGAAAAAGGATATGGTTTCACAATGATTGCCAGAAGTGAGCAGAGTGATGGGTTCTGTGTAGTGTGTGACGTGAGGCAGTTCCTGGCCGTTGAGTGTGGTGACATGGATGGGAAGAGACACAGGAAGGACAGGAATGTTCAGGTGACGTGCAAGATGTGAGTCGATGAAATTACCTTCGGCTCCGGAGTCCAGAAGGGCGTGACAGTCCTGAGTGTGATTCTCCCACCGCTGTTTCACCGGAAGGAAAAGAAAGTCGATGATGTTGTTGAGGACTTCCCAGCGGAGATCCCACCCGATAGTAGCCTCAAGTTTACTACCGGGCTGGCTCTTTTACCGGGCAGGAGAAGATGGTATGTCCTGAGCCTCCACAGTACAGGCATAGTTCTTGGGACCTCCGCCGTTCTCTCTCCCTCCGGGACAGCCGAGCTCTACCCACCTGCATGGGTTCGTGGTCGTCGACGGGACCGACTGCATTCTCTCGATTCGAGCGCCCCCTGTCCGGAGAGATGGTATGGCACGTAGGACTTGTCTGACGACCCAGGCGATTAATCCGGGCATCAACTCGTAAGGCCAAGTCAATAAGACCGTTGAGTGTGGGGGGCAGCTTGAGGAGGTAGATCTCCTTTTGAACACGGTCGGCCAGCCCATGCAGGAATCGATCCCACTGCGCTGCATCGTTCCACTGGCACGCGGCCGCCAGGGTGCGGAACTGAATGGAGTAATCCGTGACCGAAGAGGTTCCCTGATGTAGGTCTGAGAGCTGGTGAGCGGCTTCCCTGCCGGCCGTGGCTCGATCGAATACCCTCCTCATTTCCTCCGAGAGGGAGTGGAACGAGGTGCAACACGGATCTTGATTTTCCCACACCGCCGTCCCCCATAGGGCGGCCTTGCCCAACAGAAGAGTGAGCGTGAACGCCACCTTTGATTCCTCGGTGGCGAAGGTGCGGGGCTGCAAGGCAAAGTGCATGGAACATTTATTTAGAAAAGTTCTGCAGAAAGCTGGCTCACCGGAGTAGTTTTCTGGCGCCGGAAGTTGCGGCTCTGGCCGGAAGTGATCCTGGGGGGTTTCCCGGGGGACGGGCGGCGCAGGCCCGGGAGAGGTGAACTGATGGATCTGCTGGGTGAGCTCGGACACCTGTGCCACCAGGGCTTGGATAGCGCGTCCGGTGTAAGAGATGCTCTCCTGCTGCTGATCCATGCGTTTGACACTGTGGTGCATAAAGTCTGTTAGAGTGTTGGTGCTCGCTGCTTCCATGATGGTGAGAACGTTCTGTGACGACTGGGTGAAGGAGGAGCTGGAAACAAGTGCGAGTTAAACAGTTTAATGAATATGAAACAGACAAACAAGGGTACAACATGATGCTGGGAAGGCGACAATCCAAGATGGTGGTGAGAGGGTTAGTAATCCGGATGGTGACGGTGAGAAGGCAGCAGGAGAGGATGGCACATTAACTGCGGGGAATCGAGCCGAAGGTAAGTCCTGATGCTTTGTGGAAGTGCGGAGAGTGGATGAGGTTCCGGGGGAAGACACGGACATCCAACGCAAACAACACAGAAGCAAGAGACAGAGATCAGACATGAAACAACGTTCTCACAAACACAAGACGTGAGACAAGCCAATATATAGGGAGTGTGTAATGAGTGACAGCTGCTGCTGATGACAATTAATGGAGACGCCCACAAACTAATCAGTGCAGACGCGAAACACACAGACTTCCCCTCAAAGTGCAAAAACCCAGAGATCACGGTTTACCAACCATGACACATTGTCCATATGAAAGAGCAAGAGATTCACACCTATATCTCGACCCCCACAAGCCATAGATAACTACCCCCAAAAAACCCAACCCCCTCCAGCTCAACTGAATTCGGTCTGTTTTTGGCTGTGAGGAACGATGTGCTCATGTTACTGGGTTGAAACATACCTGTACTTACAGCAGCCTCACTCTTTGTATTCATTATTTTCTCGCAGCCCATATTATTATTTTCACAAGACCATAATAATAATAATCAATTGATCAATTGATAATTAATCTTTTTTTTTTCTAAAATCATTGTTAGTTGTGAACGTTGGTGTTTGAGGAAGGTTTTAAGCCCAAGCAGAATCTTCCATCAGCTGCTACCGCCTCACAGTGACCCAACATTTAGCAAGGCAGGAAAACATTCAGCCTGCCTGAAGGAAGATGTATTAAATAATAATAATATGTTTAATTTATATAGCGCCTTTCCCGAGCTCAAGGAAGCTGAACATTGTACACCAAAGCAACAAAAATTAATAACAATGAACAATTTCATTGGACATTTGCCCAATGCAAATATTGCAAATAATGCAGTTGCATATAATACAGATTATGTAGTGAAGACATAAAAATGGAAAACAAAACGGACAAATACACATGTAAATCAGTGATAGTGTTGATTAAACAAATAAGTTTTAAGTTTTGACTTGAATTCACTACAAGAGGTGACTGTTCTGATTGCCAGGGGAAGTGAATTCCAAAGTTTGGTTGCAATAACGGAAAAGGACCTAGCGCCCATTGAAGATCGGCGGAACCTAGGTACAGAAAGAAGTTCAGAATTAGAAGACCGGAGTGTGTGAGAAGGTATATAAGAAGATAGTAAGTCAGAAAGATAGGAGGGAGCAAGACCTTTAAGTGCCTTAAAGGTGAGCAGAAGAATTTTGGATTGCACATGAATAGATTCAGGCAACCAGTGAAGTTTAAATAAAATAGGGGTGATGTGAGCAGATTTTTTTGTTGAAGTTAATAATCTGGCAGCGTATTTCATTGTAAGTTCATGCTGTTAAATAGAGAGTAAAAAAATAAATAATAAAAAAACTAGTGTAGGCTATTCTTTACTTGGAGCTCATTATATTGAAGTACAAATCCAAACACCAGAAGCAACCTACACTCTCTAAGTGTTCTTTCATTGAAAAGTATGTTTTTTTTTTATTCACAGGCTATATGGTTGAAATAATATTTTAGCTTAAACCTTAAGGTCAGAGCCTGACTCCACCCACTGGCAATATTTGAAAAATGCTGAAAAGTGGGTAGAGCACAGTGGAGATAGAGGGGATGAACCTAGGGCGGGGCTGAGTGCGTAGGGCGTGAACCTGAGACCAACAGTGACGGATTAATTGACAGCTGCTGTCAGAGTCGCTAAAATGGAGAGTGACTGTAGTGACGCAAGTAGCTTTGCACAACAGAGCGTTCATTGTAAGTAGAGGACTTTTCTCCCCCACCTTCACCTGAAGTGGAGGATGTCGAGGTGTCTGTGGCCTGAGGCATATCAATTCGAGCCGCTGGCTCAAACTGCAGTCTTAACTCCCGCACCGCATCGATTTTCAGCGCGAGCTGTGTGGAGAAGCCCATTTCCACCTCCATTGCATTGGAAAATCAATCCCGCGTAAAATGCAGTTTGCACACTCCAGCTCTAGGCGGGAAGTCGCAGTCTTCCAGGCCAAGTGCATGCAACCACTGGTGCCTAATTTCAAGTCTGCTGGAAAACTATGCAGTCCAGCAGTGCTGTTGCAACCAGCAACACTACACCTACGTACCATCCTGACCACTGTACTAAATACAGATAAATCTATGCCAACATGAAGCAATACTCTGCTACTAACTATGCTTCTAACAATACTAACGTAACACTAACAACTATGCTAATTAACTACATAGGCTACACAAAATAATCTAAATAACTATATAATTGCTATGCTAAATAGATGCTATAATAGTCTATCCTGGGCCCATATTCATAAAGAATCTTAATGCAAAAAGTAGCTCCTAGTGACAAAATTCTAAGAAATTTCTTAGAAATGTGGGCGTTTACTCTTAATATTAAAGAAAAAATCCTAGTAAAGAAAAAAGTAATTCAGAAAGCATCTTAACCCTTAAAAGAGGTCTTAAGGTCAAACTTGTTAGGAGCACAGACGAGGACTTTTAAGAGGCTTAAGGGTTTCTTTAGCAGAGGAGAAAATAGCAGAAAGACAAAGAGGCAGAAGAAATGTGTTGCAGACAATGGATGACAGTGAGTTAATAAGACGCTATAGATTAGACCGTGCATTGATCATGTTTGTGACTAATCTTATAAGAGACATGCTAACATCTCCAACACAGCGCAGAAATGCCATAGCACCAGAAATTAAAGTAATCACTACATTACGATATTTGGCAACTGGGAAAATGCAACAATGCAATAGTGATGATTTGGGCCTGTCACAACCTTCTGTAAGCAGAGTGATCACACAAACAATTACAGCACTTTCAGGACATCTTATTGTGTCGCTGTTCATTTCGTTTCCACTGAACATTCCCACCTTGCAGGCTCAAAAAACTGCATTTATGAATATAGCAGGCTTATAGGTGCGCACAAGCAGGGGGAATGAACCGTTAATAGTTTGTGCTATACGCTCCCATTTCTGCTTCTTGTCCCTTGCTGTGAAACCCGGCCCGAATCTTCCTTTAAGAATGGCCTTGTGTTCATCCACTAACTGGGCTAACAGTAAACACTGTTCCTCTGTCCAGTCTGGCTTTCTCCGCCTTCTTGGTTTGGATTCCATGTTTAATACATTAAAACCAACATTCAAACCGCCACTTAAATAGGACAGCAATCACTGTAATTGGAAAGAGTGGAACAAGTTTTATCATTCTAAGCCAATCAAATACCTAATAGGAAATTAAAAGCATGTGTAACCCAGATCATACATCCTGAATAGGATTTCTTAGTTATTAATTTAATAATTTTCTCCTATCTGCATATTGGTTCTCCTGGTTAAATATCGCGATGCTTTGTCATACTTTCGCGAGAGTCTCTGCGTCCAATCACGTGACGGCATGAGGTCACGTGACCTGCCGCGGTTTACAGGAAGTAAAGTACGCAGGGTAGGGAGCATGACAGACGCAGTGGGACGCCGATGTGGGTAGAGCTGCAGGTCAGTTAGAGTGATTCTGATGTTTTCTGTTATGTGATGATCCTACTTGGCATTTATGGATTGTGTGTGTGTTACGATCTCAGGAGCCGTTTACCGTGACCTAAACTGTAGTAAATGAATGTATGTGAGGAGTGTGATTTATGAATTGGTGAGTGTTGTGAATTGTTACTGTTCGTCTAGCTGCTATCTCAGTGGTATTAGATCTGTGGTTTACTCATTCATCGACATCTTAGTGTTATACACTTTAAGGAAATCTATCTGTGCCAAAATTAATATATTATACTTTGTGGCACTAAGCACTTTATATTTGACCTGGAATATGATAATATTTCTTTCTTTTGTACTATTTGTATCTAGTTGAAACATTCAGATTAGTTTTTGTCTAATGTTTATTAGGACTTTGGATGTGATTTATGGTTTATATTGTATATTTTTATACTTTTTGGGAACTTGTATATCTAATTTGTTTATAGTACAAATAGTGCTATTTAACTGAATGTGTACACACTGAATTGTTTTTTTGTATTAATTGATTTTTGTTTATTTATTTAATTGAAATGATGGCTTTGTGTTAACCAGGCCAGGTGATTTTGATGGCGAGCTAACCAAAGGAGCAGGCCTCAAGCCTGTGAGCCCATATAGAGACTGATTTTACACAGTCTGAAGACTCCTGCTACTCCTACTCCTGCTAGGCCGGTAGGGGGCTCCTTGCAGCCCATTAACTTATTCCCCCACACTGCTCCTACTCATTGCCCACTGCAGCATACCTCATCCCTTTCACAAACTATTTCACTGTAAACCCTCTGGACCCTGATATCCATATCCAGTGTGGGTTTAATGAACTATGGGTGTGTGGGGATATTGTACAAATGGACTGATGATGACTTGAACTATGAACTGATATGGGTCGTAGTTATTAGATGATTGCCTGATCATGTTGACATTATGACGTACATGAATTTATTGTTTTTTCCCCCATTTGTTTATGAATGGCCATTCAAATTTAATGTTTTAGTGTTTGTTTGTTTTGTTGTAGTTTAAAAATATATGTATTATATCCTACATGGTTTTCTTGATCTCAATTTGTCAACTCTCTCCCAGAGTCGTTTATTAGAATCTTCTGATCGATTAATCTGCTATATGGAAGTTTTATAATCTTCGCGAGTATTATTAGCACACATATGGTACACATGGTAAATAAAAAAAGGATTTATATAGACACATATAATGTGTGTGTGTGTGTGTGCGAGAGAACGGTCAAATAGGAAAAAATTACTCATGTAAATTCAAAGTGAGTATTAGAATGGACCCTATACTTAAAATCACTCTTTTTTTCCTTCTTGGACAACCAACCAATCACAGTCTTCAAAAGATTGTGTCATACATAGCAACTGGGGTCAACCCCACCTCTTCACTAAGAAGGAAGTTTTTGTCTTTTCCTTACTGAGAGTTGTTCTCAGATCGGTCCCGAATCACTCTTAAGCTAAGACTCCTACGTAAAAGTTTTTAAGCTAAATTAAGAGTTTTCTGAGAGGATTCTTAGAATCTTTATGAATACGGGCCCTGGTCGTTTTCAATACTCGCAATTCCAACTCGTGACTTGATACAGTAATTTTGATGGAACAAGATGGCTTTATACTGCCAAGGGCGTGGTAGCTCGTACCAAGGGGCATGGTGAGCTGGAAACTGCTTACGTCACCTGCCACCGCAACATCCAATAGGAAAAATCAACTGCAGTAGCAACCGATTAACCTGAAGAAGGCAGCACTCAGACGTTTTTACACCATGTATTGTAGAATTAAAACACTTTATACTCAAATGTCAAAAAAGTTACTCGAATCAATGAATAGCACTAATAAAGCCCCATTCTTACAGATCATTAACTAAAAAAAGTTGGTTTAGGGTTTAGTTACTCTTTACATGCTTTATTGTCTAACATTTCATAGACCTTCAGCTGTTATGCTTTAAAATCCCATGTCATTTGTAATTTCACAGTATTTTCACCTCCTAAATTACCAACCCAATGTCAATGTTTTTTTTTATTGTTTTTTTTTTATTTAATTATTTTTAGAATAATTGTAGCCCACATAAATTTTGAAGCAAAACAAATATGATAACTTTTTAACTGCAGGCAGATATAGTAGGCCTATATTATAAAAAATATATTATCATTACAAATATTTGGATCATCCCTTATTCTGTACCTTATTTTCTTTAAGAATAAACACTTATTTTGTACAAGAATAAACATTGTCAAGTCACCTTTATTTATATAGCGCTTTAAACCGAGCAACATTCATTAGAAAAACAATGTGTCAATAATGCAAAATGACAGTTAAAGGCAGTTCATTATTGAATTCATTGATGTTATCAGATATCTCTGTAAATGAAGTGTCCCCAACTAAGCAATCCAGAGGCAACAGCGGCAAGGAACCAAAACTCCATCAGTGACAGAATGGAGAAAAAACCTTGGGAGAAACCAGGCTCAAATTAAATAATAAAAGAAAGAATATCAATTAGCCCTTATTTTCCATTTCTGAAGTTAACTGGCAACTCTAATGCTGATGTTATTATATTTTGACCTAACAGTGGCACCTTCCTCAAGAAAAAAAAAAAAACCTATACACGAGCGAATAATAGATTTAAAAAAAGAAAAAAGTGGTTGCTTGGTTTCCGAAATTGATTTTTTTTTTATTTACCTTTATTTTACCAGGAAATAATCCCATTGAGATTCAGAATCTCTTTTTCAAGGGAATCCTGGCCAAGACGGCAGAATAATAGTTCCATTTTAAAAATACATATACAAACATTTAACAGAAAAAGACATTTTGGCAATTTAAACATCATCTCAATTCACCAGCAGCACTCAGTAACAGCACATGTGCATTCAGTACTCAAATAGTTCTTTATCCTCATTTTAAATTGTGTCATTGTCGGTAAATAGTCAAATTTTAGCTTATTCTGCAATTTATACCAGGAAAAAGGTAAGCAAAAACTTTAAAAGCACTTTCACCTAAGACAGTTCGCGTTCGTGGGATATCATACATGATTTGGCCATATGATCTAAGATTACACTTCCTGGTTGTGACTTTTGGAGTCAGAAGAGAACATAAGTAAGGAGGCAATTTACCAAGTATGGCCTTAAAAAGAAAAATATACCAGTGCTCCAGCCTGCGATTGTGCAGAGATGGCCAACCAACACTCTCATACAAGTTGCAATGATGAGTACGAAAATTGGAATTAGTCACAAATCTTAGTGCTGCATGATATATTGAATCCAGCATTTTCAAAGGAGCTTTGTTTGCATGCATATATAAAATATCACCATAATCCAGCATTGACATAAATGTTGTTTGTACAAGTGTTTTTCTTGTACTAAAAGAGAAACATCCTTTGTTTCTATAATAGAAACCCAACTTTACTCTTAGTTTTTTTGTTAGACCCTCTATATTGTTAGACAAATTTTCTTCTAAAAGGAAACCAAGATATTTATAGACTGATACTCGTTCAATTACTTTATCATCTAGTGTAGCAATTTGATTAGCATCTTCTGTTTTCCTTGATTTAGAAAAGCACATCATTTTAGTTTTATCAGTTTAGTACAAGTCTCAATTTCTGAAGATTCTTCTGTATAATTATAAAGGCAGATTGCAGATCCTCTATAGCACTTGTCAATGCTGGAGCAGTATCATCCGCATAATTTTCCGTTTAATTTTTACACAAGTCATTTATATAAATAGTAAATAAAATGGGACCCAAAATGGACCCCTGGGGAACACCATTTTGTATAAATAATGAGTTTGAGGACACACCATCAACATGAACACTTTGTGTTCTGCCACTCAAATAGTTGCCAAACCATTTGACAGCTTTTGGAGACATTCCAATATCCACCAATCTCTGAGACAGAACATAGTGCTCAACTGTGTCAAATGCTTCTGAAAGATCTAAAAACAGTGCAGCACAATAATCTTTAGAATCATAAGCACTTATAAAATCATTTAACACTTTCATAGTGGCAGTGACAGTGCTATGATTTTTATGAAAACCCGATTGCAAATCATGTAAAATATTTTTTGTTAATAAGTAGTCTTTTAACTGGTCACTTATAAGCCCTTCTAAAACATTGGCTAAAGCAGATAGCTTAGATATAGGCCTATAATTATTTGGGTTTGATCGGTCACCACCCTTTAATAAAGGAGTGATATATGCTGACTTCAAAACACTTGGTATTAATCCAGTTTCAATGGTCAAGTTGAAAATGTGTGTCAAAGGTTCTGCAATATGTTCAGCAGCAATATTTAAAAAGTATGGATCCAACCCATCTGGACCAGCAGATTTCTTAGTATTTAACCCTATTAGAGCATCATACACCTCCTTTGTTCCAATACAAACAAGATCAAAATCAATAGGTACATTTTCCCTAGACAAAGAGTCATCCTCTTGTCTCCTCTGATGTTTTGTTGAATTGTCAAACAACAACCCAGAAGATATAAAGTGCTGATTCAGGGAATCTAACATACTTTTCTTGTCTGTAATAATTTTATCGTTTAACTTTAATATATTTGGCATAATAGACTATAGACTTTCAGACGAACAGACCTCAGGCTGTTAAGTTAGATAACCTCTCATCCTCCATCATCACCCTGAACACCGGCGTGCCACAGGGCTGTGTACTAAGCCCTCTCCTGTACTCCCTATTCACCCATGACTGCTTTCCTGTTTATGGCTCCAACACCATAATAAAATTTGCAGATGACACCACGGTGATCGGTCTGATCAAGGATGACGATGAGTCAGCCTACAGACATGAGGTGCAGCACCTGGCTGTGTGGTGTGCCACCAACAACCTGGAACTAAACACCCAGAAGACTAAGGAGATGATTGTGGACTTCAGGCAGACTAGGAGTCATGCACACACACCCATCTACATCAACGGAGCTGTAGTGGAGCGTGTGTCGAGTTTCAAGTTCCTTGGCATCCACATCTCTGATGACCTCACCTGGTCCTATAACACCTCCACACTGGTCAAAAAGGCACAGCAGCGCCTTTACTTCTTACGGAGCCTTAAGAAAGTTCAGTCCCAGGATCCTTGCTGAATTCTACCGCTGTACCATTGAGAGCATACTCACAAACTGCATCTCAGTATGGTACAGCAATTGATCCGCATCTGACCGCAAAGCACTCCAGCGGGTGGTGAACACTGCTCAACGAATCACCGGCACCCAGTTAACTTCCATCGAGAACATTTATCAGAAGCGCTGTCTGGGCAGGGCAAGAAACATCATCAAGGATGCCTCTGACCCTAACCATGGACTTTTCACCCTCCTTCCATCCGGCAGGCGTTACAGAAGCTACGCTCTCGCACTAGTAGAGTCAGGAAGAGCTTCTTCCCCGAGGATGTGACACTTCTGAACGCCACACCACCAATCTAACCTGCACCTGCTCTCTTACTGCACTGGTCACAGTACTTTACACACATGCATTTGCAATAATCATATTTTGCACAGACTGCACACTGTTCTAGCTATTACTGTAAACTGTCTAAAGCTGTTACTGTACAAAGCACAGTAAGACACATTTGTTTCACAAAAACTTTTAATTTGATCAGATGCAGATGTTAGCCAATCCCAATTTAAGTCTCCCATTAAAGCCAATTCTGTATATTTTATAGATGACAAACAGTCAGACAATGAGGACAATGTTTCCTTTGGAGCAGAAGGAGGTCTATAGCATCCCGCAACTGTCAAAACATAATTCTGCGATAACTCAATTTTTAACACTAGCAATTCAAATTGTTTAGGCACAGACTTGGATAATTGTACTGTTGCCTGTAAACTATTTTTTACATAGATCGCCACTCCTCCACCTTTATCACGACGATCAGTTCGAAATAAATTCTACCCCTCCATAAAAATGTAACTATCAGGAGTGGATCTACCCAGCCAAGTCTCGGATAGCACCATAATATCAACATTTGTCGATTTGGCCCAAATTCTGACCATATCAATTTTTGTTAATAGACTTCTTACATTTATGTGCACAAAACCAATACCTGACCTCTTTAAAAAATCAGCAGGGGTTTGCAGAGATATCATATCTGTCACAGGACCTGGGTTAGGTTGCACATTTCCTGACATCAGCAACATACAGTGCTTTCTGCAATTTTTAAAGTCCCCACTCATTGTGATTTTGGGCCAATAGTTTTTTGATGGAATAAAACAGTCATTTAAAAGAAGAAGACTTAAAAGATGCTTCAAGTCTCCATGTTGTGAAAACAGGCTCCAGTCATACATCCAGCTCCCCTGACTGCCAACTAGATCATGTGCATAGCCAGTAATCTTTGACCGTGATAACATAAAATGCATTTGAAGAAACGTTATAGTTACTCACTGGGACCTCCCGGTGCACTTCATACTCTGAGATTTTAGGCAGACAGAGCAAAAACAGCAAGGCAAGAGTCATAATTGCCATGATAGACATGCAGACCACAGAGCAGGGTAGCCGGGGTATAGTTTGAAGAAACAGAGCAGGGTATTCGGAGTGTAGCTAGTAGAGATCCAGGGTTATAGCTGATAGCTAGTGAAGACCCAGGCTGCAGCTCGTAGCTAATGGAATGGAGGCCAGGCTAAAGCAGGAGGCCAAGCTGTAATTAATGTAGACTCAGGCTGTAACTGGTAAAGTCAGAGTGATACAGCTTTACACCAAAAATGATGAACACAGAGATCCAGGCAAATGCCTAGCTCAGCAGCAGATGGTTTGTAGTTAAAGGGCCAAACTGTTTTAACACAGCACATGGAATAGTTCTCCAGTTAAAAATTGTTAATAAGTTGTGGGGTAAACCACAACTTTTCAATTGGGTTGCACCAAATGTTGTTTAAAGCAAAAAATAGTTTGAGAAGATGTTAAAATCCATTAAAAAACAAATTAAAACTAGTTAAAACAAACAAACAAACACTAAACAGGACAAAGGATAAGCTGCCATCTTAGAAAAAGAAAAAATGAATACAGCTTGTAAAAAATGACATGATGAAAAAGTCATGCTAACAAATTATTAATTCATAGAAATAATTTAAGCAATTAAAACCTTTTTTATACTTGATTCAACTTGAATTTGAGTATTATTAAACTGACTTTAAAATCTCAAGTAGTTTATAAGTTTAAATGATAAAATGTCACAGTGCATGTTAAATAGCCTAAATGAACTTGTATCTTGTATAGTATCCGAAGACCTTGATTTCATGTTAGCATAAAACTAACAATACAATTAGATTTTTTTTTAAAATGAACAATTCCTGTATAAAATGGGACAGCAACCTTTATATCAAACATTTTTAAATCATCGACAGCTGAGCAGGTTCTGCGCAGGGCGTGCAAAGTGAATGTGATCCACAAAATAATTTTCAGATGCAATGAAATAAAAATAAAAAAAGGATAAAAACATACACGAAACTTGAAAACCCCCTGTGATAAATCCCCTGTTATGTTTGTACTGGCTACTGTATACAGGCCACCAGGGCATCATACAGACTTTATTAAAGAGTTTGGTGATTTTACATCCGAGTTAGTTCTGGCTGCAGATAAAGTTTTAATAGTTGGTGATTTTAATATCCATGTTGATAATGAAAAAGATGCATTGGGATCAGCATTTATAGACATTCTGAACTCTATTGGTGTTAGACAACACGTTTCAGGACCTACTCATTGTTGAAATCATGGAATTGATGTTGATAATGTTGAAATTATGCAGCCAAGTGATGATATCTCAGATCATTATTTAGTTTTGTGCAAACTTCATACAGCCAAAATTGTAAATTCTACTTCTTGTTACAAGTATGGAAGAACCATCACTTCTACCACAAAAGACTGCTTTTTAAGTTATCTTCCTGATGTATCCAAATTCCTTAGCATATCCAAAACCTCAGAACAACTTGATGATGTAACAGAAACTATGGACTCTCTCTTTTCTAGCACTTTAAATAAAGTTGCTCCTTTACGCTTAAGGAAGGTTAAGGAAAACAGTTTGACACCATGGTATAATGAGCATACTCGCACCCTAAAGAGAGCAGCCCGAAAAATGGAGCGCAGCTGGAGGAAAACCAAACTAGAGGTATTTCGTATTGCTTGGCGGGAAAGTAACATATCCTACAGAAAAGCATTAAAAACTGCTAGATCCGATTACTTTTCTTCTTTTTTAGAAGAAAACAAACATAACCCCAGGTATTTATTCAATACAGTCGCTAAATTAATGAAAAATAAAGCCTCAACAAGTGTTGACATTTCCCAACACCACAGCAGTAATGACTTTATGAACTACTTTACTTCTAAAATCGATACTATTAGAGATAAAATTGCAACCATTCAGCCGTCAGCTACAGTATCACATCAGACAGTGCACTATAGACCCCCTGAGGAACAGTTCCACTCATTCTCTACCATAGGAGAGGAAGAATTGTATAAACTTGTTAAATCATCTAAACCAACAACATGTATGTTAGACCCTATACCATCTAAGCTCCTAAAAGAGGTGCTTCCAGAAGTCATAGATCCTCTTCTGACTATAATGAATTCCTCATTGTCATTAGGATATGTCCCCAAAAACTTCAAACTGGCTGTTATTAAGCCTCTCATCAAAAAACCACAACTTGACCCCAAAGAACTAGTTAATTATAGACCAATCTTGAATCTCCCTTTTCTGTCCAAGATACTAGAAAAGGTGGTATCCTCACATTTATATTCCTTCTTAGAGAAAAATGGAATATGTGAGGATTTCCAGTCAGGATTTAGACCGTATCATAGTACTGAGACTGCTCTCCGTAGAGTTACAATTGATCAGCTCTTATCATCTGATCGTGGGTGTATCTCTCTATTAGTTTTATTGGATCTAAGTGCTGTGTTTGACACAATTGACCACAACATTCTTTTGCATAGACTTGAACACTTTGTTGGCATTAATGGAAGTGCATTAGCATGGTTTAAATCGTACTTATATGACTGCCATCAGTTCGTAGTAGTGAATGAAGAGGTATCATATCGATCACAAGTGAAGTATGGAGTACCTCAAGGCTCAGAACTAGGGCCGCTACTCTTCACGCTTTATATGTTACCCTTGGGAGATATCATCAGGAAACATGGTGTTAGCTTTCACTGTTATGCTGATGATACTCAGCTCTATATTTCTTCACGGCCCGGTGAAACACACCAATTTTAAAAACTAATGGAATGCATAGTCGATATAAAAAACTGGATGACGAGTAATTTCTTACTGCTAAAATCTGAAAAGACAGAGGTGTTAATTATAGGACCTAAAAACTCTGCTTGTAATAAACTAGAACACTGTCTAAGACTTGATGGTTGCTCTGTCAATTCTTCGTCATCAGTTAGGAACCTAGGTGTGCTACTTGATCGCAATCTTTCCTTAGAAAGCCACATTTCTAGCATTTGTAAAGCTGCATTTTTCCACCTCAAAAATATATCTAAATTACGGCCTATGCTCTCAATGTAAAATGCAGAAATGTTAATCCATGCATTTATGACCTCAAGGTTAGATTATTGTAATGCTTTATTGGGTGGTTGTTCTGCACGCTTAGTAAACAAACTACAGCTAGTCCAAAATGCAGCAGCAAGAGTTCTTACTAGAACCAGGAAGTATGACCATATTAGCCCGGTCCTGTCAACACTGCACTGGCTCCCTATCAAACATCGTATAGATTTTAAAATATTGCTTATTACTTATAAAGCCCTGAATGGTTTAGCACCTCAGTATTTGAATGAGCTCCTTTTACATTATAATCCTCTACGTCCGCTACGTTCTCAAAACTCAATTAGATAATACCTAGAATATCAAAATCACCTGCGGGCGGCAGATCCTTTTCCTATTTGGCGCCTAAACTCCGGAATAACCTACCTAATATTGTTCGGAAGGCAGACACACTCTTGCAGTTTAAATCTAGATTAAAGACCCATCTCTTTAACCTGGCTTACACCTATCACACTAATATGCTTCTAAGGGGCAGCTGTGGCCTAATGGTTAGAGACTTGGACTAGTTACCAGAAGGTTGTCGATTCAAGTCTCAGTGCTGGCAGGAGTTGTATGTGGGAGGGAGTGAATGAACAACACTCTCTTCCACCCTCAACATGGCTGAAGTGCCCTTGAGCAAGGTACTGAACCCCCAGTTGCTCCCCGTGTGCTGCATCTATAGCTGCCCACTGCTCCGGGTGTGTGTTCACTTCTCACTGCTGTGTGTGTGCACTTGGATGGGTTAAATGCAGAGCACCAATTCTTTGGAATTGGAATTGTCATGACTTTCACTAATATCCAAATCCGTTAAAGGATTTTTAGGCTGCATTAATTAGGTAAACCGGAACCGGAAACATCATTAGAAGAATGGCATCTACGCTAATATTTGTCTGTTTCTCTCTTGTTCCGAGGTCACCGTGGCCACCAGATCCAGTCTGTGTCCAGATCAGAGGGTCACTGCAGTCACCCGGATCCAGTACGTATCCAGACCAGATGGTGGATCAGCACCTAGAAAGGACCTCTACATCCCTGAAAGACAGCGGAGACCAGGACAACTAGAGCCCCAGATACAGATCCCCTGTAAAGACCTTGTCTCAGAGGAGCACCAGGACAAGACCACAGGAAACAGATGATTCTTCTGCACAATCTGACTTTGCTGCAGCCTGGAATTGAACTACTGGTTTCGTCTGGTCAGAGGAACTGAGCAGTAAACCAAGACTTTCTAAATCAGGACAGCCATGCTTCCCTCTGCCGTAAATCATTTTGTCAGAATCTCACATATTAGATGTAGTTCAAACTTTCATTTCTAGTTACATTTTAGCACAACATATGTATTTCACTAAGAATTTAACTCTGAACATTGTTGATGTGTTTTATTAGTTGCATGTCAATATATCTGCAATATATATTCAGTATATCTGCTATTAGCGTGTGAATGGGACTTTTATTTTGGAGGGGAGATATGACATCATAAGGCTGTGCCTCCACCTGCTCTGTTCTGACTGAAGAAAGGTTTGTGTTTCTAGCTTTTGAAGTGTTCCAAACTGTTCAGGATATTTTATGCTTCTAACGAGAACTCTTGAATGAATGATTTATTACTGAATGTAACATTGCAATGCAATTCTTTTTATTTTTTTTAATCATCCACACATGAGTAACACATTTAGATTGGATTAATTTCTTTCTGTTAATTATTCTCCTCTTGTCCAAACTCACAGATAATCATCCAAATTACACACTATTATAAAGATGTCGTTTATTAAAAAGGAGAGTGAAGACATTATGATTGCTCAGTGTTCAGCATCAAACATGAAGATACTGAGGAACAAACAGGTTTGTTTCTTTCTCAAAGCTGAACTCATTTGATTCTTATTCACAGTAAAGCTCGACAGGAATTAATGTTGTTTCTGAAGAATGTCATATGATTTTCCTAATTATGGCTTTTATTTGACCTGGAGTCTAGGCTAAAGGGATAGTTCACCCCAAAATGAAAGTTATCCCTTAATTTACTCACCCTCGAGCTGCCCTATGTGTATGTGACTTTCTTCTTTCAGACGAACACATTCAGAGTTATTAAAAAAAAAAAAAAAAAAAAAATATATATATATATCTCCTGGATGTTCCTAGCTTTATAATGGCAGTGAATAGGGGGTGAGGTTTTGATGTAAACTTCTGTGATGTAGTGCTACACATCACTACACATTCCAAGACATACAGACTACGTTTTAAAATACAACAAATACACATTAAAACATTATTTAAACATACAGTAATATCCTCTCAACAAAAACAATCACAAACCTCAATTATCATAGGAGTGTGCACTACGTCACGAATATTAACACAAGTCAAACGAGTATCCGCATGGCTCCAGAAGCTAGTTGTTTTGTTTATTGAGTTTTAAATAAATATATTTCTCTTACACACATGCAGTGATTCACATCAGAAGACCTTTATTAACCTCTTGGACAGGGCTCTGAAACGGTTCAAGGAACGAAAATGAAAACCGGAAACGAACGAAATTTTGACAGGAACAGAAACAGAAGCGAAATCCAATTGTATAGTTCCGAACAGAATCGAAAACTTGAAATGGCCATTATCGGTTAATAACGTTATTTTATCATTCCATTTAATATTTGAAATTTGCTGTCAACCAATCACGAATTCCAGTAGTACGGTATATGCAGTTGTGATGCTGAAGCCAATGAGTGAAATGTCCTCTCAGCTGTGAACTCATCATAGGAGAGTCTCAATGCACCGACCCTTAGAGTTTATCTGAGGATAGTGTGAGAGTGTGCAACACTTCTGTGAATGGAGAAAACTGAAAAACTATAGGCTTACATAAAAGGGAATATAGGCATATACACTAAATATATTTAACTTAAATCATATTGACAGATTAATGAAACGAAAGAAAAAATGTGCTAAATTATGGTTAATGTGACACGTTCCAAAGTTTTCGGAAAGGAAAACGAAACAGCAGAGAGAAGTTTTCCTTATTTTGCAAAAGCTGACAGCTTTGAATAGTCTAATGTCTTGCTTAACCAATCAACTTTTGTATGACCATCGCGACGGCTTCACTGTACTTTTTTTTTTTTTTGGATTGAGGTTTATATATAACTTTTAGAGGATTTGTTTTGGAGAGAAACTACATTTTGCTTTAGACCACAGGCACAGGCACTGTTAAACTGCGACGTGAGCCGCGACTAAGTGGCCGTTCACATGTCGCGCCTAAAAACCATACTCATTCCCAGTGTGGGTAGATCAGAAGTCCTGAACCAGCTGCAACAGTGTCACTCCGGAGTGTCTAGGATGAAAGCGTTAGCCCAAAGTTATGTGTGGTGGCCCAAGATGGACCAGGATTTAAAGGTTAGTTAAAACCTGTCGTATCTGTCAAGAGCATAGAAACGTTCCCGCTGTAGTTCCACTGCATCCTTGGAATTGGCCAGAAAAACTACGGCAAAGATTGCATGTGCATTATGCAGGACCCTTCATGGGAAAAATGTTATTGATTTTGATTGATGTACATTCAAAATGGATAGATGTGTATCCTGTGAACTCTGCTACATCTGCTGCAACCATTGAATGTTTGCGTACCAGCTTCAGTAACCATGGACTACCTGAACTGATTGTATCAGATAATGCTACTTGTTTTGTGAGTGCTGAATTCAAAGAGTTCATGAAACAAACTGGAGTACGACATGTTACTTCTGCACTCTATCATGCTTCCAGCAATGGATTAGCAGAACAGGCTGTACAAATTGTTAAAGGCATGTTACAAAAATGTGTTGAAAGAACAATGGCAACTAAATTGGCTCGAGTGTTATTCAGTTACAGGATTACTCCTCAGACTACCACAGGACTTTCTCCAGCTGAACTGTTGCTTTGGATTTTATACATCCAGATTTAACTGGGAAGATTCAGGAACAACAACAAAGGCAAAAAGTCCATCATGACAAAATGGCCCATGAGCGTAGCTTTGGTGTTGGAGATCCTGTACTTGTTCTGAATTTTACTTATGGGACCGAAATGGATTCCGGGGCATATTGAGACTGTGACTGGACCACTCATATAAAGTGATGTTGGGTGATGGGAGAGTGGTCCGAAGACATGTGGATCAAATTCATGCCTGACAGAAATTGCTTGTGAACCTCTCAGAGGAGGTTATGGACCATAAATATCCTGATTTGGACTTTTCTGATAACTCCGCTCCTGTAGTGGCTAAAGAGACCGAGGACATTTCTAGTGAGACTAATCCTCTTGAATTATTTGGGGATTCTGCTCAAACTGGTAAGATAACCACTGAATCACTGACACAATCCTTTAGCCCTGTTGTGAGACGATCACAGAGAACCAGGAAATTGCCTGGTAATTTAAAAGATTATGAACTGAAGTGAAAAAATATTGAAAAAAAATGTATATATTTAATTATATTGTAACATGATTGTTGAATTAAGTTAATTGTCTTGTGATTTATGAAGAAATATTGTAAACTTAGGGGGAAGGAGATGTTATAGACTGAGCTATGGTTTATTCACCTGTAGGGGGCAATCTATTGCCGTTTGACTTGGCTTAAATACAGCAAAGAAGAAGATGTTAGTTGTAGATTTAATCCACCTGTGATCCTGTGAAGTGTGTGTATTGTTTGCTGCTGGTTCCTCCTGAGTAAATTTCCTCATCTGACCAAATCTGTCTCTCTCAAGTTATTACAATTATTATATTATTATTATTACTCAAATTATAGGCAAGGAATATTGTTTTAAAAAAATAATGTTATTAACCGGTATTTCTTCCATCCAAACCAGTTTCAGAACTGTACTAATATCAAAGGAACACAGGAACAGTTAAACGTTAAAATACCGATTCTGCTTGGAGTAAACCAACTGAAAATTATTTTTATTTCATTTTTATTTTTATTTTGTTTTTCCATTTTCAAGCCCTGCTCTTGGAGCTGTGTGAAGTGCGTTTTATGATTGTTGTATGATTTTTGAGCTTCAAAATCTCATTCGCTACAATTATAAAGCTTGAAGGTGCAGGGTTTTTATAAATAACTCTGATTGTGTTCGTCTGAAAGAAGTTGAGGGTGAGTAAATCTTGGGGTAATTCTCGTTTTTAGGTGAACTAACCTTTTAACTTGTATTTGTCTCTATTCACCTTAGACCTGAAGGTGCTGAAAGAGGAGGGTCAAGAACTGAATCAAAATGAAGAGAAGTACCTGGTTGAGGAAAATCCAGACTTCAAAATGGAAGAAAAATATCTTAGCTGCTCACAGACTGAAGAGGTTTCCACAAGAATACGAGCTCAGAAGACAGGAACTAGAGGTATCTCCTGCAAACACTGTGGAGAATCTTTACTCAAAACTAAACCCTTAAACATGACTTGCAACTCTCACACGCACCCCTAAACACAAGGAGGAGGCTACGAATGTAGCCTTCATTGGATATCTAATTGAGGCACCAGGTGTCCCCAATTGCCGCCTTTTAAACGGTGCGATATGAGAGCTGCCGTTCTTACATGACATTTGTGAAATTAAAAAAAAAAACAAATTCAAACAAGTAAATATGGAGCCAGAATTGCTTATTTTTATTATTATTTTTTATATGTTACTGGAGGAGATGGTGTTAGGGATTAATCCCCGGCGCCGCCGGGTGATGTATCTCAGGCTTTGCCAAGACCATGGGCAGGTAAATTTAACTGGTTTGCTGCGTCCTTAATTGACGGATTACACTTTTAAATGTAGCTAATTATTGGTTCAACTTACTTGAATAATCTAATGATACATATGAAAATACAAAATACACAAAACGGTTTGAATGTTGACTTCAAAGATTCAATTTGAATCAAGCTTACCAAGATTTAATTTTATATAGTTTATTCTCTTGACCATGGTGAACATATTTTGAACCCTGTTTATAAAAAACAATACAAAAAAATGTAGGAAACACATTACTGCAACTAGTCATTTGCAGCTGTCAGTTGCTAGGCAACAAGACCTCCATAAGTTGGTTAGCAACAATTTGTAAATGTGATGGTGGACTGTAAGGAACTACATTTGATAGTACTGAAGTACTTTTTTCCCCTCACAGGACAGCAATACTACAAAAACATGGTCGTTTACAATATGATGTAATTTTGTATTCACCTCCCAAACACCCCAGAAGACATGGAGGCAGTTTGCCGTGGGTTTGCAGGGCTGGCAAGACACCGGGCTTTCTTGAAAGCTGCAGGAGCAATCGACGGCTGCCATGTCCGCATCAAGCCTCCATCAGGGCTGCTTTCCATTATAGAGCGTGCTTTTGGGATGATGAAGACCAGGTTCAGATCCATCTCCCTGAAAGCGCTGGCGGTGCACCACACCTTTGTACCTCACGTAAGTGAATTAAAAATACAGTTTAAAAATACTGCAAAATAATAAACGCAATCTGTTAAAAAATATACATTTATTCCTTAATTCCATTTCAGGTCATAAAAGCCTGTGCCATCCTCCATAACATCTGCCTTGGGGTCGGTAACATCATGGCCCTGGAGGATGAGCATGAGGAGGATGATGCAGAGGATGAGGGGGAGCACGGTTTGGAGACGGTCAGTGGTGCTCCCTGGCGTGACCAGCTGTCTGCAGAGGTGTCTGCCCTGGAGGAGGTGCCAATTGACCACGACTATTTGTAACAGGCAAGTAAGAGAATTGTAAAGTTACAATGCATATGGAAAAATTTTTTATGTTGTTGTATGTCGAAATATTTTATTTTAATATTAAAATATTTAATATTTCATGTATGTTGAATTTTTTTGATCCCTCTTTCTGAAAAATCTCAGTGAGATGGCAGCCGTTGATTGAGTCAGCCCTGCAAACCTGTTGAAATACAATGCAGTGGACAGTGGAAAGATGCACTCAAACACTCTGGAGACCATCCCAGATGATGTCCCACCAGCAGGAGGCTTTACCAGGGTCTCTATTGTGGAGCTCATCCCAGTCCAGCAGCACCATCAGAGTCAACAGAGTCTCCCTGTTCAGCTGAGTGTCCATTTTTTTTTTCAATCGTTTTCCTGTTGTTGTAAATATTTGTAAAGTACTTAATCATTTTCATTTTACATGCTAAAAAAACATGTATACAAGTCAAGAACAATTATTTTATTTCCAAATGTATTTTTTTTTTCAATTCCATATGTAAAACGTATTATAAAAATAAACAATGTACAAAAATTGCCTTGCCTCATTTACAAATAACTTAAATTCCATATAGGTTTTAACTTAACACAAACAGTGTACAGAAATTACTTTTTCATGTAAAAATAAGTGACAAAAACATAAATACCAAAACTGATTCAAACAAATGTAAATATTATTTTTTTCCACCATTCTCTCCAGGAGAGCAAACAGTCTGTCCATTCTCTCCCTGCTCTCTTGTGCTCTCCTCTCCTCTGTTTCCCTCTGAAACCTCATGTCCTCCCTCATTAGCTCAAGGAGCTCGTCATGGCCCCTTTTTCTGGCTGCTGAGGCTGTCGAGGCTGCTGGGACTGCCCGGGCTGAACTTGGCCCTGGTTTGTCCTCAGGGACAGAGGCAATTAGGACAGGGGGGTTGTTGGAAGGCCTCTGTCCCAAAACCTCATCCATGAGGACAAACCATGGCCAAGTTTCAGCAGTGGATTTTCCGCTCACCCCCCCACCTGTCCCAGGACACTTGCAATCCTAAGGCAGAGCAAATACACCATACCTGTTGTTAACAACAAGAACACCACAATACATTTCAGCAAAGATGTGTCAATTAACTTGCTTACCTTGTTTTTTTTTTTTTTTTTAAGTTGTCCCATTTTCTTTTGACCTGCAAGGGAGTGACCTTCCCCAGCAGGTCCATTTTCTCCAGAATTTTCCTAAAAAAGGAGAAAAAAGGAAAGAATTATGAAAAATATTAAGACAGGGTTGCAATCTTAACATTAGAAAAAAATCCCACAGCAGTACATGCATACAAAATACTCCTGGATTATATTCCTGGATCCTCAAGTTTGCTTAACACGTTTATATACAAAAAAACTACATAAGAGAAAGACTTAACTAGTTGTCTCATTGCTGTGGGCTTTGTATAGGGTGAGGGCTAATTTTTGCATACAAGAGGCAGCTAGTGGAAATATTACAAATGGTTAATGCCTTTAATGACTTTGACTTTTACCTCCAAGCCACAGTGGCCGAGTTTTTGGCCCCTGTAAATAAATAATCATGTTCGGCCCTTAAACAAATAAAGTCAGCCGTCTGCTCCTTGGTCCCTGAAACAAAAAGAATTACAACAGGTTTTGCCTCAGACCACCTGATAAATGAAGCTGCAGTTTTTAGTTTAAGTTCAGGTTTTTTAAGAAACACCCCTGGGTTTTAACACTTGTTTTGCTAGCTATTTCAGGTAAATTAAACAATGTATTGCAGACACGCAAGATATGTTTTTCAGGGATTTTTATCTACCACATTTCAGATGGATTTGTGCTCCTGTTTTATTTACTTGAATATATCCTCCTTGAAATTCACTGCAAAAAATATTTTCTTACGTAATATTTTGTCTTGTTTCTAGTTAAAACATCTGAAAATTCTTAAAATCAAGAAGCATTTAGCCTACTAGACAAGTAAAACATTTCTTGTTTTGGGGGAAAGTTAGGTGAGTATTGTTTTAAGCAATAAAATAATCTGATAATGGGTTAAGCAAAATAATCTTAAATCAAACTGAAAACAAGATTATTTTTCTTGTTTATTTTTTTCTAAGATTATTTTTCATATATAACAAGATTATATATATATACTAGAACAAAACCAAACAACTAAGCAAGAAAAGCATTTTGATATTAAATTTAGTATTTGCTTCATTTAACTCAGTTGATTGTTTTCACACAGGGGGTTCAGTGCTTGGTCCATATTCATGGTTTTAACACTTGTTTCGCTAGCTATTTTAATAAACTACTGACCCCCGACATTTTTTTGGAATAAACTTGCGTGAAGTTGCGTCGTCACCGGCGCGCTATGAATTCTGGTGAAGGGTAGGCCACGAAGTGTCCATTTTTGTATCCTTCGTTTGTCAGAGAAATGAAGTGCGCATTTGGCGGCGCATTTGAATGACATACCAAACTGGAGCAGCCTTCGTCGCGCCGCGGTGACGCAATCGGCCTTCGAAGCGTGCAGAGTTTGAATTGGGACAGCCTTCTTAGCACTGCTGTGATGCAATCTGCCTTCAAACGCGGCCTTCGAAGCGTGCATGTTTGAATTGGGACAGCCTTTGTCGCGCAGCTGTGACGCAATCGGCCTTCAAACGCGGCCAATCAGTCTTCAAATACGGCCTTCAAAGTAGTGATGTGCGATACCACTGGTTTCCTATCCGATCCGATACCAAGTAAAATCAAGGCGAGTATCGGCGATACCGATCCGATACCGATACTTTGCCCAAAAATTACTGTTTGGGAAATTAAAGTAACAAGTAACGTTAGTGTACTCAAAAGTGTCACTTCATACTGAATACGTGACATATTATGGGTTCTTCTTGTTTATTGATGAAGAATTATCATACAAAAAAAGAGCCAACTTACATATTTATTGACAGCATCTGAGCAGCATGTATATCTTAAAACGCCTGCTTGAACATCTTAACATAAAACAATAAACATTCACACTTTATGGTTTAGTGACATGTTAATCCGGTCCCCTTGAAGATTTTTAACCTTCCCTTAAAATTTCTCTCATTCACAGGTTTTTGTTTAGGAACAACAACATATTAACAGTTTTTCCTTTGAGTCTGCTCCCTTTTTTTGCTCACAACCTCGCCTGCCTTTGAAAAGATTCTCTCTGCAGGTACAGAAGAAGCAACGATTCCCAGGTATCTGACTGCAAGTTTGCTCAGGGCTGGGAAGGTTTGTTCATGCTCTTGCCACCAAAGTAGTGGATCCTTATCTCGGGGGATCAGTTTTCTTCTGAGTACCGACGTACTTCAATGAGTACATCAGTGGAAGCTGACCAATGATGTTGGCTTGACAAAACCTGTATGTCAAAATCGGTCCATATCCCTCCTTTGGTCGCAGCTGGACCAGATGGTGCAGGACCCTGATTAGACCCTGAGGTAGAAGGCACTGAGGTAGAGCTAGCAGTAGGCATTGAGCTTGGAGTTAAAGTGAAAGCTGACTCTCCTGTCTGACAAACTTCCTGCATTTCAGCGCAGAGGCGTTTTTTCATTACCTCAACATTGTCTTTGTCTCGAAATCCAAGATGTTTAAACCTAACATCTAGAAAGGTACTGGCAGCTAGACAGTAAATGCTCTCAATACCCCTAAATCTGCGCTGACACTGCTGTGCCAGCTGTGTGGCAAGTGGACTGCCCTGACGTTCACAAGCTGCCACTGACCTTTGAATGAGTGACACGAGTAGAATCACTTTGGACACTGAAACATGTTTTGCAGCTGAAATGTCCCGGGTTACTTCTTCAAATGGTTGGAGTGTGTCAACTGTTTGCTTTATGAAGGATAATTCTCCCACGTTTAAACACAGTGCATTTTTTCCTAAAAGGCAGAGGGCTGTGGTTACAGCTTCATTTTGCTCATAGAGCCTCTCTAGCATGTAAAAGACAGAGTTCCAGCGGGTTTCTACTGACTGAATCAGCTTGTGTTCTGCTATTTTCAGCTGTTTCTGAATATCCCTGAGCTTCTCTGTGGCCTTACTGCTGTGGTGAAAAAAGGAGACAATCGCACTGCATTTTTCCAGGACCTTCACCAATTCTGGGACATTTTTGAGACTATACTTTACAACTAGATTTAGTGTATGTGCAAAACAAGGATGATGCCTCCATCCTGCCTTGTGTACTGCTGCAACCATATTTGCAGCATTATCTGTCAGAACTGCAACCACTTTCTCAGTTATGCCCCATTCTTCTGTGATCTGCCTAAGCTTTAAGCTGATATTATATGATGCCCATGGAACACATGGGTTTCCAATACAAATTCCCTCATTTGCCAGTTTTCAATGACATGACATGTTACAGTCAAATATGCCTCTGTGGATACTGAAGTCCACATATCAGTGGTAAGTACGACACTATTAACATCTTGCAAAGATGACTTTACTTTGCCTTTACACTCATCATACATGTTTACAAGATGAGTCTCTGTGAGCTTTTTTCTTCCTGGGAGTTTGTACTTTGGATCAAGTTCTCTCACAAATCCCTGGAACCCTTGGTCCTCCACTATAGACAGGGGCTGGAGGTCTTTTACGATCATCTCTCCCAGGCATCTTGTGAGTTCTGCTGCTCTTGGGGAATTATCTACATAATATAGAATACAAAGGGCAAATTAAATGATAAACTACATTGAATGCTTGATCTTACTTGATCTATGAAACCAAACTTTTAAAATAGCTTCCACAAAGTAGAAAGGAAATGGTACTTTACATACAGTTTCTATTTTATAAAAAATCAATCAATTCAGCCGGCCCAGATTTAGTTAGGTAAGGTTATCTGCAGAGTAGATCATTTAAATTACATTGACAAGGCTGCATTGGACTTTACAGTACGTTTGCCAGGAAAAGTATTTGATAGGTAAGAAGACATATAATATTGTATCAGTAGAATAATACTCAGTTGTATTATTCTTCGTCTCATTTGTTTTGACTGATGGTTAAATAGAAATTTCAAAATGTGGGTTCTGACAATTATGAAGTTATTATGGTACTTCTCTAATTATGTATTGTACTAGCCATTTCAATTTGAATCAGAGCTTTTTTTTTTATAAAATAGAAACTGTATGTATAACCAAAGTTCTAAAACAAATTTGTTTTAAGAATTCAGGGAACTGCCGTTGTTTTATCATTGTCACTAAAACCCAAGCCCCCAAAATACAGCCACATCGCCTCATTTTCTCCCTAGTCTGTACCTGGATAGGGCCTGCCTGCTGCACCAAAGGACTCTGAAAGCGATGTCTGTCTCGCCCTAGCAGCACCTGTACCTCTCCTTTCCTCCTCCTCTGACCGCCTCGTCATGACGTCGTCATATTCTGTCTTGTGATTTATATGTAGATGTTTGATTAGGTTTGTGTTATTACCACAGTACCTCACTGTTTTGTTACACGTGTCACAAACCGCATCGTTTGAGTTTATGGAAGTGAAGTAGCTCCACACGTTACTTCGCTTGCGTTCAGCCATATCCAATCCACCGGACTGACACAGCGTGACTGAACAACAACATGTGCCAGCAGCGGACTGAGTGTGAGTGGCTGCTAGCGACGCGTGCTCTGCACTGCAGCCAGTTGTACAGTGCCATATTACGCTCATGACTTGGCAGGCGGAAGAACAAGTAGTTCCGACTAAGTTGGCATTATTCAGATAAACGAGGGTAATTGTGGTTACTTTCCGCTGTCTTTCTATTTCCAATAAACTACATATTTGCTCCAAATTACTGAAATATCGATATTTTGATAAGATAATCGATTCTAGAACATACAAAGCTGGTATCGGAGATATTGATATTTTAGTATCGATCCGCACATCACTACTTCAAAGGATGCAGTCTTCAAATTGGGACACAGCTAACAACATTGAAATGAAGTGTAGGTAATCTAGGTGTGAGACGGGGCCCACTGGTCAGAATATTATAGACAAAAGAATAATGATTAGCAGCAGTTCAGAGTCAAGTATCGTGTTTGCAATACAAAAGAACCATTCCATAATCAGTCCTTTATGGGAAGTGTGAATGGCTCATAGTCTTAATTCTTTAGCATCATGTGGGAAAAAATATTAGAGTAAGTTTGTTACTTTATTTTATTAGTGTTTATTTATGTTATTAAACTGAATAAATTGTTTTGATAAAAACAAAGGTTTATATAACGAGTTACAAAGTAATGGATTACAGTAACTATATTACTTTTTTGGTTAATGAAGTAAAGTAACACATAACACTAATAATATTGGTAACTACACTACTTTACTAGACTATAAGCTGTGTTTGCCTGTGTGTAAAGTTGTAGGACGGGTTTCCTAATAACGATTGATCATAACACTTAAGAGCATTTATTACGAGTAATTTTACGATCGTTCATTATTGTGTCACATGCGTTTCCCAAAAATGCATGTAAAGCAATCGCACACAGTTGTGCTTTAAGTGCTACTTAGGAGTTGCTCTCCGTTTGTCAAGTGCTGAAATGTCACCTTAAAGAATGGCTCTTCATTGTAGTACACGATCGTTTATTGACATTAACCTAATGCTGCGTTCCAGACAGACTACTTGGAAATAATAACTAAAATGAAATACAATATTTTATTATATTATAGTGTATAGTATTATACTTTACATAAAAATATATAATGTACTTTTTATACAGTAGAGAGAAAGATAGAGATGTTATTTCCGGGTGTAATACATACATAGCTGGTTTTCGTGCATTTCAGCAAGTCATTGACATATTTACATCCATAAAAAACATTTTTTTCTTAAAATAACCTTATGAAAAGTTTTTTCCCCTCCAAAAACTGCACTAAGAGTCATGCTGCATTCACTTCATGTTTGATTTGATTAAAACTAGCTTCACATCACATACTCAGAACTGTAAAGGTCTTCACGTTAACACGTCAAAATAAAAGTCTGGTTTAATTTAAAGACAAGTATTTGCCAGAAATGTTCAGCAGAATGTACATAGCCTACTACTGCTACTACTAACATAAAACAAACATTTTTTTAAGGAATAATCACACAACATTTCTTCCATGTTTTATTTTTAATAGTAAATCCCCTTTGTTTACCAAAAAAATAAAGTTTGCTTAATTTTCAATAATTAAAAGAAAAACTAAATGAATGTTTTATGCCTTCATTTGATAACCAGAAAAATGTAAATACACAACAGAATTTCTGGGGGGGGGGGGGGGGGGGGCATTTCATAAGGCTATTTTAAGAAACAATTGAATAAATTTTGTTGTTTTTATGCATTTAAACAATTAGGCATGCTAAAACACAGAATTTAGTAACGATAAAACATATGAAGAAAAAATAAAACATTTCATAGGGCCCTAAACATGTAATTTTTTAAAACTTTTAATTGTTGTGAAAATGTATAAGTGTTATGATTGAAATTAATTAGACATGCTTTTTGATTAATACAATTAAAATTAACTATTAAAAAGGAGTTGAGAAAAAAAATTAACTGAAAAAAATTGAGTCCAAAAAAATAAAAACAGAATTTGGAAAACAATTTAACTGATTTCATAGCGCCATAAAAAAGGAAAGTAAAGTAATCAGTAGTGAAGTTACTTTTCAAATGCAGTAACTAGTAATCTCATTACAATTGACAGAAGTAACTTATTAAATTTTTTAAGTAACTAGCCCAACACGGGCGCAAACACACAAGGAATTAGTTTTTTTAAAAGGAGCTCTTGGTACATACATATGTACGCACATACATATTTACATATCTGACATGAGAACAGAAACATTTAAATAAGACTTAATTAATAATGTGTATGAATCTGAAACAGAAGACTTATGTACAGATTTGTGCATTATTTACGTGAGAGAGGGGCAATAATTACAGAAATAAATTACAGATCACAGGCAATGATTCATATGTTAGCTTTTTAAGCTGGAGATGGCAATGGGGAAAAAAAAACAGTTTTTATGTCTAGATGTTCTTGTGCCCAGAGATCTGTAGCGTCTGCCTGTGGGTGAAGTGCACACAGGTTGTGTCCAGGGTGAGAGGTGTCTTTGATGAAGTTACATGTCCGTTTCTTCACTCTGGAGTTGTACAAGTCCTAAAGGTTGGGCAGGTGCACACCAATGATCCTTTTTGCTGTCCTAACAGTATGTTGCACTCTTCTTAAATTGCTGGCTGACCCAAACCAGACAGTTATAGAAGACCACAGAACCAACTCAATAACAGCTGAGTAAAACTGTGTCATCTGCATCTGTGCCAAGTTTTTAGAAATTTAGCAGTTGAAGAAAGTACAATCTCTGCTGAGCCTTTTTCACTATGGTGTCAATGTGAGTGCCCCACTTCAGGTCCTGAGAGATGGTGGTTGAATGACTTATGTCCATGATGGTGAGTCTACGATCATTTCAACAGTTTTGAGCATGTTGAGCTCCAGATTTTTGTGACTGCACCAGACAGCCAGCTGCTCAACCTCTTTTGTCTGTAAGCAATCGTTTCCCACCATTCCTCCTCCTACTCACCTGCTCATTGTCACCAATCATCCAGTCACGATCACCAGCTGTCTCTCATTCCACCTGCACTGGTTAAAAGGACTCACCACACACACAGAGATAGTCTAGTCTCGTCTAAGACCTTCCAGATATTTGCCTTGGATTGTTACTCACCTGACATCTACTTATCTGTTGTTTGTTTGCACTCCCAAGTCTCCTATCTCCGATCTCCAGTTCCTTATCTCCAGTCAGCTCTGTGTCTCCATCTCCAAGTTTCATGTGCTCTTCCAACAAGGAAGGTGGTGGAATATGATGGGATGTCTTAGAGCCCAGAAATGGCTCCAGCCCCCAAACTCAACCCAGATTTTGCTCCTGTCCCCAAACTCCAGAGGTGTTCTAATCCAGAGTACAGTCCAATAAAGGCTCCAGAATGCTCTCTAGAGTCCAGCCAGGAGCC
Organism: Carassius carassius; assembly: GCF_963082965.1. Lineage (NCBI taxonomy): Eukaryota > Metazoa > Chordata > Actinopteri > Cypriniformes > Cyprinidae > Carassius > Carassius carassius. Next base: position 53,690,971 of record NC_081755.1, read on the forward strand.
CACTCTAGTCACAGAGCTCGGACTGGAGCCCGGCTCTACTTCATGTCATCTCCTTCTTATGAGTACCCTGGCAAGTATAAAATTGTTTTGTTCTCAGTGGCAGCCCTCGTGTAAAATCCCTACTTTCATTTAGTCCTGGTACAGCTCGTTCTCTTCTACATGTTAAGGACAATTGTACTCACTATGTGCTTTCAGATCTCTACTATTACTAATAACACTATGAAATCACGTACTGTACTTTGGAGCGTGTTTACTAGCGTGTGTGTAGCCACATGACTCTGCCCCGTCCAGTCAGTGGCATAAAAGCAAAACACGGAGGTGAGCCTTGTGTCTTCACTAAACTTTGTCAGTTGTATTTGTTTTATGGTTTGGACATTCAAGCGATTAGACGGTCGGATGTGTATTATGTCGAGCTACCATGTTCGCACAGCTGCATTGTGGCACGAATACTCATATAAACAGTAGCTATGAAGATCGTGCTCACAGAGGAACACAGAAACTAGTTGTCAGCGCTGTTCTGTGATTTATTACTTAAGTAGCTTAGAATCTCAAAACTTATTATAGCATATTTTTCTACCTTTGAAGGAACTAGGCTATTTACCAATCACTCGTACTGGTACTGTGCTAATTTATCTTTATCTGATCTTTATTTATCTCTCACACCGAGCAATAATCTATAAGAAATGTTACGAACATAGATAAAATAACTGCTGATAGTGAGCTATGATGTCAGATCGCGCTTTCAATAGGAAAAAATATCCCCTTTACTAGTCATTCTCAACCGTCTGGCTGAGTCCAGTCTAAAGAGACGCTCAGGACAGTTGACAGAACGCTGCTGCGTGTCGTCATGAAAGCGTATCATTTTCACGTGTTATTAAGCCTTGCCACTTGCCAATTTAACCATTCAAAAAACTTTAAAGCATTCAAACACAAGACGCGGAAAAGCTGAACTGAGCAGCTGGTTACTCGCGCTGTGCTCGGTGCGCATGCAGAAAGAGAGTAACAGAGAGACAGTTACACTGAACTGAGCTCTCTTTTGCGGAATTGCTAATGCAACCTTTTCACACCACAGATTGAACACAAATAATCATTGCTTGGTAATTGGCCAACAAAGTATTGACTGTTGTCCGAAGTTTTGTTTGATAGAAAGATATGTAATGGATTACAATCAAAGTTATCTGAAATTATCAAGATGAATTTGTTCTGACAGTTTAACTCTGAGTTCTTGTCATATTTTATTACCATTTTCTAAACTATAGCAAATAAACTGATAATGTGAGAAATGTTGAAGGTGTCTGAATAAATTTTGGTTTGACTGCATGTTTAATTTTTACAGTGATATTTTACATTTAATTATTCAGTTTCTGTACCTGGACACTTACAAACTTGAAAAAACTTAAACACTGTGTAAATAGCACAAACAAATAAACAGAACGAACATACAAATTAAACACTTTCAAACAGGGCCCACTGGTACAACCTGCACCGGGGCCCCGCTGACCCCAGCTACGGCCCTGCTTACAGTAAAAACCTTGTCAGTGAACTATGAGGGCAAAAAAACAAAACAGAAACAAAATAATCGTTCATTAATTGTAATCTAGGTAAAATGTTCAATTAATATTCAATTAGACCCTGTTTCTTCCTCTGCGTGTCCTACCGCGCCGTGACAGAATACAGCCAGCAAATATTGGTTCAGCAGGGAGGTTTCTCGATGTCCACCAGGAAGATCGGCCTATCGAGGATTACGCCAGGGACTTTGTGGGGGCGGCTCAATTGTCAGCTACGGAGAGGACCTGCCTTATGGTGTCCCTTATGCCATTCTGGCACCCCGAGGAGACTCTGGAGGACTATATCAAACTTGCTCTGCAGGTGAGCGGCTCAGCTGTCAGGGTGGGGAAGCCTACCCAGGATGTTCCCCTGCGAGGCGGCAGCAGTGGCCACATACGATTCCCCCTGAGGTGGCGGTGGCTGTTCACGAATCCCCCGAGGCAGCGGTGTCCGCTCACAATGCCCCCGAGGCGGCGGTGTCCGCTCACGATGCCCCCGAGGCGGCGGTGTCAGCTCACGAATCCCCCGATGTGGCGGTGGCCATTCAGAAGGCTCCAGAGGTGGCGGTGGCCTCTCAGAGAGCTCCAGAGGCAGCGGTGTCCGCTCACGATGCCCCAGAGGCGGCGGTGTCTGCTCAAGATGCCCCAGAGGTGGCGGTGTCTGCTCATGATGCCCCTGAGGCGGCGGTGTCCGCTCAGGAATTCCATGAGGCGGCAGTGTCCGCTCACAACCCTCCCAAAGTGGCGGTGTCCTCTCACGACCCTCCCGAGGCGGCAGCGTCCACTCACGACCCTCCTGAGGCGGCGGCGTCCACTCAAGAGAGCTCCCAAGGCGTCGGCGTCAGCTCACGACCCTCTCGGGTGGCGGTGTTCGCTCTCAGTTCCCCCGAGGTGGAGGCAGCAGCGTCCGCTCACAGTTCCCCTGAGGCTGCGGCGGTGTCCACTCTGTTTCCCCGAGGCAGCGACGGCGTCCACTCACAGTTCCCCCGAGGCGCCACCGGCGTCCGCTCTCAGTTCCCCCGAGGTTGACCCCGCCCACCTTGTCACCTCATTATTGTTTTGTTGCTACACCTGTGTTTCTTCCTTGCTCCCGGACTCATTTACCTTCACTCTGCACACCTGTCTCTCAGTCATACACACAGCTGTTGCTCATTGTCATGGACTATATATTCTCATCTCACACACCACTCTGTCTGGCTGTATTAATTGTGATTTGTTGGTTGTTGCTTGACCTTTGTGTTTTACATTCCGGCTGCTTTTACTCATGTCCCTGTTGTTTTGGTTCTGTTTTGTTTTTGCCTTGTTGGCCTTTTTGTTCTCATTTATTAAAAAGTAATTTCTTCCCTGCACTTGGACCCAGACCCTGTTTCTTCCTCTGCGCATCCTACCGCGCCGTGACAATCACTTCTAACCCCACACCAACTCCAGACATGGCACACACTCCTCCACAGATTACCTCTCGACGTAACCTACACTCACCCTCTCCCTCTCGCCTATCCTCTATTGTTTCATCTTCCTTCAACCTCTCAGTTTTCAGCGCTGGACATAAACAGTGTTACTGACACTCTTTGCTCCACTCTAATATTTTACTTAGACAACTTTTGCCCACTTTCATTCAGACTAGCACACACTACTCTCTCTGCCCGCTGGCTGTCTGATGTTCTCTGTGAACTTCCCTCTAAACTCAGGGTGCAGATGACATAATGACATACTACCACAACAAAATTAACAACTGCTCTGACTTTTGCACACTTTTCGTCTTCTCTTCTCTGTCTGTCCTCCATGTCAAATCAAATCACCTTTATTTTATGTAGCACTTTAAACAAAATAGATTGTGTCAAACAACAGCGGCAAGGAACCAAAACTTCATCGGGGACAGAATGGAGAAAAAACCTTGGGAGAAACCAGGCTCAGTTGGGGGGGCATTTCTCCTCTTGCTAGATGAAACCAGCAGTTCAATTCCAGGCTGCAGGAAAGTCAGATTGTGCAGAAGAATCATCTGTTTCCTGTGGTCTTGTCCTGGTGGTCATCTGAGACAAGGTCTTTACAGGGGATCTGTATCTGGGGCTCTAGTTGTCCTGGTTTCCTCTGTCTTTAAGTGCTGTAGAGGTCCTTTCTAGGTGCTGATCCACCTGGATACATACTGGATATCCGGGTGACTGCAGTGACCCTCTAATCTGGATACAGACTGGATCTGGTGGCTAGGGTGAACTCGGAGTAAGAGAGAAACAGACTAAGCATAGATGCCATTCTTCTAATGATGTAGCAAGTACATCGGGTGTTATGGGAAGTGTTCCCGGTTCCGGTTTACCTAATTAATGCAGCCTAAAAATCCTTTAACGGATTTGGATATTAGAAGCATATTAGTGTGTTATGTGTATGCCACGTTAAAGAGATGGGTCTTTAATCTAGATTTAAACTGCAAGAGTGTGTCTACCTCCCGAAAAATGTTAGGTAGGTTATTCCAGAGTTTAGGGACTAAATAGGAAAAGGACCTGCTGCCCGCAGTTGATTTCGATATTTTAGATATTATCAAACTGCCAGAATTTTGAGAATTGGTCAGACGTGTATAACTATAATGTAACAAGAGCTCATTCAAATACTGAGGTGCTAAACCATTCAGGGCTTTATAAGTAATAAGCAATTACTAACAATTAAACAATGTTAAATAGGTAGCCAATGCATGTGTTGACAGGACCGGGCTAATATGGTCATACGTCCTGGTTTTAGTAAGAACTCTACCTCCTGCATTTTGGACTAGATGAAGTTTGTTTACTAAGCGAGCAGAACAACCACCCAATAAAGCATTACAATAATCTAAACTTGAGGTCATAAATGCATGGATGAACATTTCTGCATTTGACTTTGAGAGCATAGGCCGTAATTTAGATATATTTTTGAGATAGAAAAATGCAGTTTTACAAATGCTAGAAACTTGGCTTTCTAAGGAAAGATTGCTATTAAATAGCAGACCTAGATTCCTAGCTGATGACGAAGAATTGACAGAGTTTTTAGGTCCTATTATTAACACCTCTGGGGTTTTTTCAGAATTTAGCAGTAAGCAATTACTTGGAATTAGCATTCCATTCATTTTTCAAATTGGTACATTGCGCCAGGCCACGAAGAAATATAGAGCTGAGTATCATCAGCATGACAGTGAAAGCTAACACTGTGTTTTCTGATAATATCTCCCAAGTGTAACATGTAAAGCCTGAATAGTAACAGGCCTAGAACTGAGCCTTGATGTACTCCGTACTGCACTTTTGATCAATATGATACTTCTTCATTCACTGCTATGAATTGATGTCGGTCATATAAGTATGATTTAAACCATGTTAATGCACTTCCATTAATGCCAACAAAGGTTTCTAGTCTTCATCAACCCTTACAGCTGATGACTTTGCAATTTTTCTCAAAAATAAAACAAGGACAGTCAGTGACCAATTCCCCACACCACAAACTGATAAATACACACACTCTCTCCTTCTCCTTTCCACTCTCATAGACATTCTCATAGACATATCATGGACATTTCCAAACTTAAGATCGTTGGTGTCTCCCCTCCCTCCAGGACATTTACAAAACCCATCTCACCCGTAAAGCCCTCTGCATCGCAGGTGATCCCACCCACCCGTCAAACAGCTTCAATCTGCTGCAATCATGGAGAACACCAGCCCAGTCCAGGCCAGGACCAGTGGACTGAAGGACAGCTTCATTCATCAAGCTGTCAGGAAGCTAAACTCTGTTTCGACCCCCCCCCACCCACACACACACACACACACACACACACACACACACAGCTCCCACTAACACACTGGGACCTGCACCAGACACTTTGTACTGCATTAGTCTACTCACTATCTCATTCAGCATTTAACTGACGTCATTCATCTCATCTCTTCAGTCAGTTTTAATAAAAGAACTGCTCTTTGAGATTTGATATTTAAATCAGACTGTATAAGCACTTCAATCATTATATCTGCACCGTTTGTTTACTTCACTGGTTTGCACTTTATCTACCATGTGCCTTGTGCTGCTTTACTTATCTTTTGTTTTTACATAAGCTATTTTTTATTGTTGTACTTCATGTTTTATCTATATTTAATGTTCTACTGTTAGTGTTATCTGTATGCAACAAAGGTCTGAGAGTAACGCAATTTCAATTCTCTGTATGTATGTACTGTACATGTGAAAGAATTGACAATAAAACAGACTTGACTCTGTTTCTTGCACAGAACATCCTCTCGGACAGCAACCAATCTAGCTTCAAAACCGCCACCCAACTTCGACTGCCCTGCTCTTGTTTACTGAAGCCCTGAGACTGGCAAGAGCTTCTTTCAAATCCTCTGTACTCATCTTGCTGAATCTGTCTGCTGCTTTTGACACAATTAACCAAACAGATTCTCCTGTCCATCCTCAGAAAGATTTGCATCTCAGGAACCACACTCCTGTGTTTCAAGTCCTACCTCTCAGATAGGTCCTTCAGGAGGGGTGTCTTGGAGGGGTGAGGTTTCTAAGCCACAACTTCTTGTTACTGGGGTTCCTCAAGGCTCAGTGCTTGAACCACTTCTCTTCTCCATCTATATGTCGTCATTAGGATCTGTTATTCAGAAGCATAGCTTTTCTTACCACCTCTATGCTTATAACACTCAACTCTACTTCCCATTCCAACCAGATGTTTGACGGTAGCTGCTCGCATTGCAGCCTATCTGACAGACATTTCTAGCTGGATGAAGGACCATCACCTTCAACCTTACTAAAACAGAACTGCTTGTGGTTCCAGCAAACCCATAATTTCATCACAGCTGCTCTATACTGCTGGGTTTGTCAAACAATAACTCCTTCCAGGACTGCCAGGAACCTAGGAGTTTTGATCGATGATCAGTTAAGGTTTACAGACCACATTGCTATAATGGCCTGGTCCTGCAGATTTGTCTTGTACAATATTAGGAAGATTCGACCCTTCCTGTCTGAGCAAGCTGCACAACTTCTTCTCCAAGCTCTTGTTCTCTCCTGACTAGACTATTGTAATGCTCTCTTGGTCGGCCTACCCGCATGTACTATCAAGCCTCTGCAACTGATCCACAATGCAGCAGCCCGAGTGGTCTTCAGTGAGCCAAAAAAAGCTCACATTATTCCTCTCCTCATCAGATTACACGGGCCACCATTAGCCACTTGCATTAAATTCAAGGTACTGATGCTTGTCTAGAAGACCACCACTGGCACTGCACCAATATACCTAAACTCGCTAGTTCAAACTTATGCTTCCTCCAGAAGCTTGCGTTCTGCAAGTGAAGGACGCCTTGTGGTGCCATCCCAAAGAGGCACAAAACTGCAAAAGATTAAGGCATAAAAAAAAACAGAACACAGACCAATTCTTTATCAAATATTTAAATCATTATTGAAAACTATGAAAGGAGACAACAAGGGAACAGGAGAAGATGGCATTCTTTCTCCACAAGGACTTGTACCACGGCAGATCAACATTGTTTTTTTGACAACTACTGTTGTCAACATTGTTGAAAACTATTGTTGTATAATGCTATTTATTATAGTAAAGTATAAGACATTTGTTCTTTGCTTTGTTTTATTTTATAGAAGAAGGTGTGACTTTACAATATATGAAAGTGTACATAAACACCCAAAATTCAACTACATACAGAGGGAAGGATTCTAGCAGACCAATCACAGTGCTTGCAGTCCGCGTAAACTTGACGCGCTGATAGATTTTTGGAGAGGTGCATGTCAGGCTTCAGTATAAGCTACGGTTTAGGATGTAGTAGTAGTATACTTTATTGTCCTAGAAAGGAAATTTGTTGTGGACTATATGTTGCTGCATATAGGGTTAGAACAGTTGATTTAAAAATTAAATGATTGTAAAATTAAAAAGATAAACTGTTATTCAGCATTCGTACATATACAGGCACAAAGGAATTCTTATACCTATTAAGTTTGCACATTGGGACTCTATATCTTCTACCGGAGGGGAGCATTTCATACTGTGAATACAAAAAGTGAGTTTGGTCCCCCACGATTTTCTGTACCTGATTCAGAATGCAGGTCTCATATAAATGTTGAAGATTTGAGTATTCTTCATGTCCAACAATTTTTAGTGCTGTCAACACCAGGTGTGCTAATTTAGATTTAAGCTGTATAGTTAGGTTCCCAAACCATACTATAACACCATACCTAACTATGCTTTCTAAAACAGCTTTGTAAAACAACATGATTCTCTTATTAACCCCATAAAAACGTAATCTACGTAAGTAATATAGTCTCTGATGCAGCCGAGTGCAAACCCATTCCTTGTGAGTTTTCCAAGTAAGTGAGCTATCTATATAAACACCCAAATACTTGTAAGTGTGCGTTTGGGTGATGTTTGGTTATGTATGACCACTTGACAATGGTCACCTATACATTTCTGATCTAATATAATCTACTCCGTTTTCTTTATATGTATTATTAAATCATTTTTATCACACTAGTCGACGAACTGGCTTACTTCTGACTGGTAGATGTTTCCTATATTATCGTCTCCATAAAGTAGACTTAAAGGGTTAGTTCGCCCCAATTTGCAAAATTATGTCATTAATAACTTACCCTCATGTTGTTCCAAACCCGTAAGACCTGGAACACAGTTTAAGATATTTTAGATTTAGTCCGAGAGCTCTCAGTCCCTCCATTGAAGCTGTGTGTATGGTATACTGTCCATGTCCAGAAAGGTAAGAAAAACATCATCATTTTGGTCCAAAAATAGCAAAAACTACGACTTTATTCAGCATTGTCTTCTCTTCTGTGTCTGTTGTGAGAGAGTTAAAAACAAAGCAGTTTGTCATATCCAGTTCGCGAACGAATCATTCGATGTAACTGGATCTTTTTGAAACAGTTCACCAAATCGAACTGAATCATTTTAAACGGTTTGCTTCTCCAATACGCATTAATCAACAAATGACTTAAGCTGTTAACTTTTTTAATGTGGCTGACACTTCCTCTGGGTTCATACAAACCAATATCCCGGAGTAATTCATTTACTCAAAAAGTACACTGACTGAACTGCTGTGAAGAGAGAAATGAAGATGAACACCGAGCCGAGCCAGATAATGACTCATTCACGAGTCAAGAACCGTTTCTGTCAGATGCGTCCGATTCGAGAACCGAGGAGCTGATGATACTGCACATGTGCGATTCAGTGTGAAGCAGACTGACACACAGAGTGTCTGAACTGAACTGATTCTTTTGGTGATTGATTCTGAACTGATTCTGTGCTAATGTTATGAGCCGAGGTAAACCGAAGGCTTGCAGTCATCGTCAATGACGCCATTACGTCGAGCACAAAAGAACGGTGAACCGTTTTCTTCAACCGGTTTATTGAATTAAACTGTCCGAGAAAAGTACTGGTGATCCGAAAACCAATGCAACCGGTTCGTGACTCGTGAACGAGTCATTATCTGGCTCGGCTCGGTGTTCATCTCTCTCTTCACAGCAGTTCAGTCAGTGTACTGTTTGAGTAAATGAATTACTCCGGGATATTGGTTTGTTTTAACTCAGAGGGAGTGTCAGCCACATTAAACAACTTAACAGCTTAAGTCATTTGTGGATTAATGCATATGGGAGACGCAAAATGTTTAAAACGATTCAGTTCGATTTGGTGAACTGGTTCAAAAAGATCCGGTTACATCGAATGATTCGTTCGTGAACCGGATATCACAAACTGCTTTGTTTTGAACTCTCTCACAACAGACACAGAAGAGAAGACAATGCTGAATAAAGTCGTAGTTTTTGCTATTTTTGGACCAAAATGTATTTTCGATGCTTCAAAATATTCTAACTGACCCTCTGATGTCACATGGACTACTTTGATGATGTTTTTCTTACCTTTCTGGACATGGACAGTAGACCGTACACACAGCTTCAATGGAGGGACTGAGAGCTCTCGGACTAAATCTAAAATATCTTAAACTGTGTTCCGAAGATAAATGGAGGTCTTACTGGTGTGGAACAACATAAGGGTGAGTTATTAATGACATAATTTTCATTTTTTGGTGAACTATCCCTTTAAGACAGCTGTGTCATCTGAATATTTAAAAATTTATGCCGCGTTTCCACCACAGGAACTTTACCCAGGAACTAGGGACTTCGGGCTGGTACTCGGTGTGTTTACACCACAGGAACTAGGAACTAAATAAAGTTTCGGGTAAAAAATGCCCCTCAGAAAGTCCCTGCTGGTGAGGTGGTACTTTTTCAAAGTTCCGGAACTTTCTGGGGCAGGACTTGGGTGTTAAACATCCTGATTGGTTGAGTTCACGCAGCATTGGTTGGGTTCAACCACCATGTATTCGAAACATTTTCAAAATATTAATGTTATTGTGTCATGAAATGTAATTTTAAAAGTATTTCAGGCGAGAATGTAGTCGTTTAAAACTCAAATCTGTGGTTTATTTATAAAGACAGCGCCTACTTAAAAATGTGATTCGCCGATCTCGGGGACATGAGCTCCACGCGATCAGCAGGAGCTCAGTCCTCATGTATCCTCCGATAGCAGCCTCACCTCGGCTAGACCTTCTGGTATGTGCCGCTGGCTCTGATGTCTCTTTAGTGGTTAAACATAACATATAATTTGTTTTGGGTAAATCTAACAGGTTATCTTTGGTGTGTATTCAATTAATCTATATGTTAAAATGAAAATAAAAACGGCAAATTTATATAATATCTAGTTTCATTGTAAATAAAAAAGGCAAATTTATATAATATCTAGTTTCATTGTAATGACTGTATATACACATTTCCCTGAACAAAGTACATTTCTGCAGCTGTTATGTTTAAATGAAAACGAAAGGAGGCAGTGGTATTTGATATGAAGAAATGTGATGTCCGCAACACTGCTAACTCCCATAATTTATTAAAAAACAAGCAACGTTTCGACCCTCAGGTCTTCATCAGGCTTAATATCAATGTGAAGTGAAATCACCTTTAAATAGACACAGGTGATCACCTTAATTAGACACACACAAATACAAGTCATGTGACAATTACAAGTCATAATAACCCCACTCATTACTCAATTAAGGGAACAGTTGTATGGAGAAAACAATCAACATACATAGCCTACATGCAGAAACACAAATGCACTCATTGTAAGCATGGCTCATACTCATAAGAATGGCTTTATGTCAAAATCTTCAATAAGACCATAAGGAGATAATGTGTTTAAATAGTAAATCCAAAAAGTTTCCCGTTGGAGAAGCTTTTTACCATGATCACCTCCTCTAAACGGTTTGTTGACCCGCTCCACCCCAATATATCTAAGGGCGCTGACATTATGCCCAGCTAATTTAAAATGAGCAGCAACAGGACTACGTTCATGTCCTGTTCTGATGGTGCTTCTGTGTTCACTGATCCTAGTCCGTAGCGCTCTCGTTGTTTTACCGACATATGATAAGCCACATGGGCAACTGATTAAATAAATAACATGTGTGGTACTACATGTAATGGTGCCGCGAATAGATAGTGTCTTACCAGTGTGTGGATGATTAAAATTTTTACATTTATGCGTATACGAGCACTGGGCACAACTTCCACATCTATAATTACCCTCTGGCATGTTAAAAAAAGGAGTTGTAAGTTGTGGACGTATATCATTCTTAACTAGATGGTCTTTTAAGTTAGAAGCACGCTTAAAAATAAGCTTAGGTTTTTCTGGGAAGACTCTGATTAGTTTGGGGTCCGAATCAATAATGTGCCAATGTTTGTAAACAGATTTTCTAAATTCTGATACAAGTGGAGAGTATTTTACACAGCATAAAGGAGACTTATTTGGGGGTTTTGTGCATTTATTTTATCGAAGGCACTCATCTTGCGTTGTCTGATCAAAACGTTCTTTTGCCGAATCCACCCAATCTTGTTTGTACCCTCTATTGAGGAATCTTTTTGTCAAGTCCGCAGCCTGCTTTGAGTAAGATGTGTTATCGCTGCATATTCTGCGTACACGATTAAACTGACTTATTGGGAGACTTTTGACCAACGGCCTGGGATGAAAACTATCCCCATGCAATATAGTGTTGCAATCTGTAGGCTTGCGAAAAAGATCCGTTTTTAAGACCGTACCATCTTTATATATCTGGATATCCAGAAAACTGATGCATTGTTTATCATATTCCAGAGTAAATTTTAAATGTTCATTACAAGAGTTCAAATACTCCTGAAAGTCATTTAATACATCCACTGTGCAATCAATAATCAGAAAAATATCGTCAATAAACCTCTTGTAAAATAAGATCTTAGAGTAAAATGGATTTCTCTGATGCAGCACAAATTGATTCTCAAAAAGACCCATAAATAAACAAGCATAATTAGGGGCCATTTTGCTTCCCATGGCAGTGCCTTTCTTTTGTATATAAAACTCATCTTGGAAGCGAAAGAAGTTATTGGTAAGAACTATGTTCGCCAAGTCTAATATGCACTCAGTGCTAGGTTTGACTCCGCCTTATTCAAAGATAGAAAATACTGAAGTGCTTCTAGGCCACCATCATGTGGAATATTTGTGTACAAACTCTGAACATCAAAAGTGGCCAACAACCAATTATATAATAATGGTACGGTCTTAAAAACTGATCTTTTTCGCAAGCCTACAGATCGCAACACTATATTGCATGGGGATAGTTTTCATCCCAGGCCGTTGGTCAAAAGTCTCCCAATAAGTCAGTTTAATCGTGTACGCAGAATATGCAGCGATAACACATCTTACTCAAAGCAGGCTGCGGACTTGACAAAAAGATTCCTCAATAGAGGGTACAAACAAGATTGGGTGGATTCGGCAAAAGAACGGTTTGATCAGACAACGCAAGATGAGTGCCTTCGATCAAATAAACGCACAAAACCCCCAAATAAGTCTCCTTTATGCTGTGTAAAATACTCTCCACTTGTATCAGAATTTAGAAAATCTGTTTACAAACATTGCCACATTATTGATTCGAACCCCAAACTAATCAGAGTCTTCCCAGAAAAACCTAAGCTTATTTTTAAGCGTGCTTCTAACTTAAAAGACCATCTAGTTAAGAATGATATACGTCCACCACTTACAACTCCTTTTTTTAACATGCCAGAGGGTAATTATAGATGTGGAAGTTGTGCCCAGTGCTCGTATACGCATAAATGTAAAAATTTTAATCATCCACACACTGGTAAGACACTATCTATTCGCGGCACCATTACATGTAGTACCACACATGTTATTTATTTAATGTCAATGTCAATGTCACCTTTATTTATATAGCGCTTTAAACAAAATACATTGCGTCAAAGCAACTGAACAACATTCATTAGGAAAACAGTGTCAATAATGCAAAAATGATAGTTAAAGGCAGTTCATCATTGGGTTCAGTTATGTCATCTCTGTTCAGTTAAATAGTGTCTGTGCATTTATTTGCAATCAAGTCAACGATATCGCTGTAGATGAAGTGTCCCTAACTAAGCAAGCCAGAGGCGACAGCGGCAAGGAACCGAAACTCCATCTGTGACAGAATGGAGAAAAAAACCTTGGGAGAAACCAGGCTCAGTTGGGGGGCCAGTTCTCCTCTGACCAGACGAAACCAGTAGTTCAATTCCAGACTGCAGCAAAGTCAGATTGTGCAGAAGAATCATCTGTTTCCTGTGGTCTTGTCCTGGTGCTCCTCTGAGACAAGGTCTTTACAGGGGATCTGTATCTGGGGCTCTAGTTGTCCTGGTCTCCACTGTCTTTCAGGGATATAGAGGTCCTTTCTAGGTGCTGATCCAGCATCTGGTCTGGATACGTACTGGATCCGGGTGACTGCAGTGACCCTCTGATCTGGACACAGACTGGATCTGGTGGCCACGTTGACCTCGGAACAAGAGAGAAACAGACAAATATTAGCGTAGATGCCATTCTTCTAATGATGTAGCAAGTACTTAGGGTGTTATGGGAAGTGTTTCCGGTTCCGGTTTACCTAATTAATGCAGCCTTAAAATCCTTTAACGGATTTGGATAATAAAAGCATATTAGTATGTTATGTGTATGCCAGGTTAAAGAGATGGGTCTTTAATCTAGATTTAAACTGCAAGAGTGTGTCTGCCTCCCGAACAATGTTAGGTAGGTTATTCCAGAGTTTGGGCGCCAAATAGGAAAAGGATCTGCCGCCTGCAGTTGATTTTGATATTCTAGGTATTATCAAATTGCCTGAGTTTTGAGAACGTAGCGGGCGTAGAGGATTATAATGTAAAATGAGCTCATTCAAATACTGAGGTGCTAAACCATTCAGGGCTTTATAAGTAATAAGCAATATTTTAAAATCTATGCGATGCTTGATAGGGAGCCAGTGCAGTGTTGACAGGACCGGGCTAATATGGTCATACTTCCTGGTTCTAGTAAGAACTCTTGCTGCTGCATTTTGGACTAGCTGTAGTTTGTTTACTAAGCGTGCAGAACAACCACCCAATAAAGCATTACAATAATCTAACTTTGAGGTCATAAATGCATGGATTAACATTTCTGCATTTGACATTGAGAGCATAGGCCGTAATTTAGATATATTTTTGAGATGGAAAAATGCAGTTTTACAAATGCTAGAAACGTGGCTTTCTAAGGAAAGATTGCGATCAAATATCACACCTAGGTTCCTAACTGATGACGAAGAATTGACAGAGCAACCATCAAGTCTTAGACAGTGTTTTAGGTTATTACAAGCAGAGTTTTTAGGTCCTATAATTAACACCTCTGTTTTTTCAGAATTTAGCAGTAAGAAATTACTCGTCATACAGTTTTTTATATCGACTATGCAATCCATTAGTTTTTCATTTTAGTTTTTTTTGGTGTGTTTCACCGGGCTGCGAAGAAATATAGAGCTGAGTATCATCAGCATAACAGTGAAAGCTAACACCATGTTTCCTGATGATATCTCCCAAGGGTAACATATAAAGCGTGAATAGTAGCGGCCCTAGTACTGAGCCTTGAGGTACTCCATACTGCACTTGTGATCGATAAGATACATCTTCATTCACTGCTACGAACTGATGGCGGTCATATAAGTACGATTTAAACCATGCTAATGCACTTCCACTGATGCCAACAAAGTGTTCAAGTCTATGCAAAAGAATGTTGTGGTCAATTGTGTCAAACGCAGCACTAAGATCCAATAAAACTAATAGAGAGATACACCCACGATCAGATGATAAGAGCAGATCATTTGTAACTCTAAGGAGAGCAGTCTCAGTACTATGATACGGTCTAAATCCTGACTGGAAATCCTCACATATACCATTTTTCTCTAAGAAGGAATATAATTGTGTGGATACCACCTTTTCTAGTATCTTGGACAGAAAAGGGAGATTCGAGATTGGTCTATAATTAACTAGTTCTTTGGGGTCAAGTTGTGGTTTTTTGATGAGAGGCTTAATAACAGCCAGTTTGAAGGTTTTGGGGACATATCCTAATGACAATGAGGAATTAATAATAGTCAGAAGAGGATCTATGACTTCTGGAAGCACCTCTTTTAGGAGCTTAGATGGTATAGGGTCTAACATACATGTTGTTGGTTTAGATGATTTAACAAGTTTATACAATTCTTCCTCTCCTATGGTAGAGAATGAGTGGAACTGTTCCTCAGGGGGTCTATAGTGCACTGTCTGATGTGATACTGTAGCTGACGGCTGAATGGTTGCAATTTTATCTCTAATAGTATCGATTTTAGAAGTAAAGTAGTTCATAAATTCATTACTGCTGTGGTGTTGGGAAATGTCAACACTTGTTGAGGCTTTATTTTTCGTTAATTTAGCCACTGTATTGAATAAATACCTAGGGTTATGTTTGTTTTCTTCTAAAAAAAAAAGAAGAAAAGTAATCGGATCTAGCAGTTTTTAATGCTTTTCTGTAGGATATGTTACTTTCCCGCCAAGCAATACGAAATACCTCTAGTTTTGTTTTCCTCCAGCTGCTCTTTAGGGTGCGAGTATGCTCATTATACCATGGTGTCAAACTGTTTTCCTTAACCTTCCTTAAGCGTAAAGGAGCAACTTTATTTAAAGTGCTAGAAAAGAGAGAGTCCATAGTTTCTGTTACATCATCAAGTTGTTCTGAGTTTTTGGATATGCTAAGGAATTTGGATACATCAGGAAGATAACTTAAAAAGCAGTCTTTTGTGTTAGAAGTGATGGTTCTTCCATACTTGTAACAAGAAGTAGAATTTACAATTTTGGCTATATGAATTTTGCAAAGAACTAAATAATGATCTGAGATATCATCACTTGGCTGAATAATTTCAACACCATCAACATCAATTCCATGTGACAGTATTAAATCTAGAGTATGATTTCGACAATGAGTAGGTCCTGAAACGTGTTGTCTAACACCAATAGAGTTCAGAATGTCTATAAATGCTGATCCCAATGCATCGTTTTCATTATCAACATGGATATTAAAATCACCAACTATTAAAACTTTATCTGCAGCCAGAACTAACTCGGATGTAAAATCACCAAACTAATCAGTTGCCCATGTGGCTTATCATATGTCGGTAAAACAACGAGAGCGCTACGGACTAGGATCAGTGAACACAGAAGCACCATCAGAACAGGAGATGAACGTAGTCCTGTTGCTGCTCATTTTAAATTAGCTGGGCATAATGTCAGCGCCCTTAGATATATTGGGGTGGAGCGGGTCAACAAACCGTTTAGAGGATGTGATCATGGTAAAAAGCTTCTCCAACGGGAAACTTTTTGGATTTACTATTTAAACACATTATCTCCTTATGGTCTTAATGAAGATTTTGACATAAAGCCATTCTTATGAGTACATTTGTGTTCGAGCCATGCTTACAATAAGTGCATTTGTGTTTCTGCATGTAGGCTATGTATGTTGATTGTTTTCTCCATACAACTGTTCCCTTAATTGAGTAATGAGTGGGGTTATTATGACTTGTAATTGTCACATGACTTGTATTTGTGTGTGTCTAATTAAGGTGATCACCTGTGTCTATTTAAAGGTGATTTCACTTCACATTGATATTAAGCCTGATGAAGACCTGAGGGTCGAAACGTTGCTTGTTTTTTAATAAATTATGGGAGTTAGCAGTGTTGCGGACATCACATTTCTTCACCTCAGTAGTCCTTCTTTGTCCAGCACCTGCCAGAAGGTGGGATGTGCACACAATAACTCTTTTTAACATAAGTGGTATTTGATATCCCATTTCGTTTTATTGTAAATATACAGAGAGGAAAATAGCAGTAGCCATGGTCAGCTGACTGATGTTATCAAACCTGCTGTTTGCAAATTTACTGGATTTGCGTCGTCGCGGACATCATACTCCCGAGTCGAATGCACAAAGTCCGCACTACCGAGGATGCACGTCCAAAATCAGCGTACTTTGTATTGAGAAAAGCGCGCAGACCTACGTCACCAGTCTATTTGCCTAATCTTCCCAGTACTTTACACCGTGTATGGTGATAAAAAGTAAACGGGCATAGGCTTTGTGATTCTCTAAGTGCTTCAGAATTAAGTGCATAATGCTGCCAATAGCATCCTCAGTTCCCATCCCTTGTCTATAGGCATACTGTAAAGGACCTAATTTGTTAGCAACCTCTGCTTTTAACATTGACACAATGCACTTTTCAAAACATTTCATAATCATATACGTTAACGCGATCGGTCTAATATCATTATTTTCTACGCACTTGACTATCTTCGGAACCGGTATGATCACAGCCCTTTTCCAAAGGCTAGGAACAATACCGGTATCCAAAGATTGTTGAAAAATACGGAGCCAAACTGGAGTCAGTTCATCTGCAAGGTTTCAAAAATTTAGGCTGAAATTCCATCAGGGCCTGCTGATTTCTTAGGACAAATGTGTTTAAAGAAGTGGTTGATCTGATTAGCATTAATCAGCAGCTTTTCTTTATAAACACCAGATGACTCCATATCACTAGTACTATTTACAGGAGTATGGCTGCTCTTCTCAAATCTTAAGTAAAAGTTATTTAAATCATTGGCTTTCTGTAAATCGTCAGGAGTAGATACACATTTCCTTGAGGCTACATATTAGTTATGGATTTCATAGAATCCCAAAGCTGTTGAGGATTAGATATGTTTAGCTTATTCTCCAGGAGTTCTTTATGTTTATTCCTGGCCTCTCTCAAAAGTCCGTTCAATTCCTTCTGAGCCAAACTTTTTGCGGAACGATCTTGGTTACGAATGTCTAGTTTTTTTTTAATAATAAAGCTTTTTATTTCCTTAGTTATGTAGGGCTTATTGTTAGCATAAATGATCACCTCTTTTTTGGGTACTACATTATCAGTGCAAAATTTAATATAATCTGTCGTTACCATGGTAGTTTCATCAATATCATCACTATGAAATACTTCCCAGTCAGCACAGAGAAAACAACCTTTCAAGGATTCAGCAATGTCATTCGACCACACATGTGCATCTATGCGACAGTGTAGGTTTGACACAGAGGTATTAATCAGCCTTTAGCAGGTAAGATGGGTGTTGAAAGAGAGAGACACCAACGATCTTCTCAGCTTCTCTCACTATGCATTGAAGTGTCTTGCAGCAGAACTCATCGCAGGCACCATACCGCACAGTGATGCAGTTAGTCAGGATGCTCTCGATGGTGCCTCTGTAGAAGGTGCACGTGATGGGGGCCGGGGCTCTAGCTCTTCTCAATTTGTCGAGGAAATAGAGACGTTACTGTGATTTCTTGGCCAGTAGAGGTCCTCTGTGATGTGCACACCCAGGAACTTAGTGCTGCTCACTCTCTCCACAGTCGCACCGTTGATTGGAGTGAGGTGAGCTGCCTGGCCGGGTGGTGCAGTGAAAATAATCTCTCTCTGAACGTGGAGAAGATGGAGATTGTTGTTCATTTCAGAAGAGCGCAGACTCAGCACGTTCCTCTGTTCAAAGCATTTCATGAGAATAGCAGTAAGTGCAACTGGACCATAGTCATTGAAACAGCTTCTTCGGGACTGGAATGATGGTGGTATCTTTGAAGCATGTGGGGACAACACCCTGACTTAGTGAGATGTTGAAAAGACATATTTGAGTTCCACTGCACAGTCTCTCAGTACACGCCCAGGAATGTTGTCAGGACCCAGAGCTTTGCGTGCGTTGATCCTTCTGAGGGATCTTCTCAAGCTGTCAGGGGACCGCGTCATCACCTGGCCACTGGGAGGAGGTGGAGTCTTCTGTGCAGTGGTGCTGTTTTGTTTCTCAAAGCGAGCGAAGAAGGCATTCACCTTGTTCAGCGGAGAGATGGTGCTGTCACAGGTCCATGGTGGGGGCTTGTAGTCTGTAATGGTGTGTATCCCTTGCCACAGGCTCCAAGAGTCTCTACTGTCTCTACATTTTCAGGAGTGTGTAGACTCCCCTGTCATCCACGGTTTCTGGTTGGCCCAGGCAGTGATGTTTCTTTGGGAACACACTCTCTTGGTCTGCATGATTGAATTCCCCAGCCAAGATGAGTAAAGCTTTAGGGTGGGCTGTCTCCTTCTTCCTGATGTGCTGGTACAGTTCATTCAGTGCCTCACTCCTGTTGTTATTGTTGGAGCTGGGTAGGATGTATACAGCAACTAGCAGTATGGCTTAATATTCCTTTGGTGGATAGAATGGTCTGCACTTAATAATCATGAACTCCACCAGGAGTGAGCAGTGTTTGCAGACCACAACAGCACCGTGGCACCATGCATCACTGATGTAAAGAAAAAGCCAGCTGCTGCAGGTATAACCTCCCTTTAACGTCTCATCTGAAGGATGGTGCTTTTTTTTTTTTTTACTGTATAGCGCCCCGATCATTATACTGGGGCATTTGGACCCACACAGACGACAGGTTGAGCAACCCCTGCTAACCTCACTAACAACTCTTCTAACAGCTACCTAGATTTTACAGGAGGTCTCCCGAGGTACTGACCAGATCAACCGTGCTTAGCTTCACTGGGGGACCAGTCTTCGCTGCAGGGCGATATGGCTGTGGCATTACTTCATTCAATGTTACTGTATGAGACTTTTAAATTTAAGTGCTTGACACTTTTACTTTTGTGTCTACACTCTTTTATTAAGGTGAAATAATGACTACAGTGGCTATTTGATTTTTTCTCTTGTCAATTATGTCAAATCTGCTGCTTCCACACAGAAATTCAGCTGGAATATCCCCATCAGTTTACAAGTGAAGATGAACATCAAAGCTTCAGGAAGCAATCTGTAAAGTCTGAGTTTATTAAAGAGGAAAGGGAGGAGATGGGAGATCCAGAACCCTGCAGAATCAAACACACTGAAGATACTGAAGAACAAACAGGTTGGTATTTATTCTTCACTCTTCACTAACAATGTTGCTGGTTCTAAAGTTTCAAGTAGTTTTAGATTGTGTTTGTTGTAATAGGAAACATCTTAAGAGATCTTCAATAATACAACTTAAAGGCCATGTTGCAGGTTAACCATCACTTTCGATTAATGGGTACATAAATCACTCAAGATATGTATATCATTTTTAAAATGTCTCAAAAAATTTTTTAATTTATTATTAAAAAATTTATTATTTTTAATTTATTATTATTAATTTATCTATTTTTTATGTTTTTGGTATTAACGTTTTTTTATTCAATTCAATTCAATTCAAGTTTATTTGTATAGCGCTTTTTACAATACAAATCGTTACAAAGCAACTTTACAGAAAATTATGTTTCTACAATATTTAGTAGTAGCTAGTAGTTTGTGCACGTTTGACAGGATTTTAGAAAAAATAATAATAATAATAATACAAGACGTAGTCAGCTAGACGATGAACTATCAATATTATTAATTAATAGTAATTATATGATGCAGTCACACATGTAGCAATAATTGTTAGTTCTGTTTGTTGATTCAAGGTTAGGATCATCTGGGGTCCTCTGAGGGTCAGCATCATCTCTTCTCAGGTGTTCTGGATCCAGACTGGAGATGTAAATCCCGTGGCAAAACATAGAAACAATATAGAGACATCATTAGCATAGCTGCTGATCCAACAAAGTAAAATTAGTTTAACCCAAGCTAAAGAATAAAAATGCAGATGCAACTACACTCACAATTTAAGAGATACATTATTCGAATGCTTGGCGAAAGAGATGCGTTTTTAATCTAGATTTAAACAGAGAGAGTGTGTCTGAACCCCGAACATTATCAGGAAGGCTATTCCAGAGTTTGGGAGCCAAATGTGAGAAAGCTCTACCTCCTTTAGTGGACTTTGCTATCCTAGGAACTACCAAAAGTCCAGCGTTTTGTGACCTTAGGGTGCGTGATGGATTGTAGCGTGGTAGAAGGCTAGTTAGGTACGCAGGAGCTAAACCATTTTGGACTACCTGTAGCTTGCTTATTGACGAAGCAGGACAACCACCTAGAAGTGCATTACAATAGTCCAGTCTAGAGGTCATGAATGCATGAACTAGCTTTTCTGCATCAGAAACAGATAACATGTTTCGTAGCTTGGCAATGTTTCTAAGATGGAAGAATGCAGTTTTTGTAACATTGGAAATATGATTTTCAAAAGACATATTCCTGTCCAATGTAACACCCAGATTTCTGACTGTAGAGGAAGTAACAGTACACCTGTCTAGCTGCAGATTGTAATCTACAAGATTCTGTGTGGTGTTTTTTGGTCCAATAATTAATATCTGTCTTATCCGAATTTAATTGGAGAAAATTATTTGTCATCCAATCTTTTACATTTTTAACACACTCTGTTAGCTTAGATAATTGGGAAGTTCCATCTGGTCTCGTTGAGATATATAGCTGAGTATCATCAGCATAACAGTGGAAGCTAATTCCGTATTTTCTAATAATATTACCAAGGGGCAACATGTATATTGAAAATAGAAGGGGACCTAGGACGGATCCTTGTGGCACTCCATATTTTACTGGTGATAAATGAGATGACTCCCCATTTAAGTAAATAAAATGGTAGCGATCGGACAGGTAGGATCTAAACCATCTTAGAGCCTGCCCTTGAATACCTGTATAGTTTTGTAATCGATCTATGAGTATGTCATGATCTATGGTGTCGAACGCAGCACTAAGATCAAGTAAGACTAGAAATGAGATGCAGCCTTGATCTGACGCAAGGAGCAGGTCATTTGTAATTTTAACAAGTGCAGTTTCTGTGCTATGGTGGGGCCTAAAACCTGACTGAAATTCTTCATACAGATCATTTTTATGCAGGAAGGTGCTCAATTGAGCAGACACAACTTTTTCTAAAATTTTAGACATAAATGGAAGATTTGAAATAGGCCTATAATTTGCCAGTTCACTAGGATCTAGTTTTGGTTTCTTAATAAGAGGCTTGATAACCGCCAGCTTGAATGGTTTTGGGACGTGACCTAAAGATAACGACGAGTTAATGATATTGAGAAGCGGTTCTTCGGCTACAGGTAACAGCTCTTTTAGTAATTTAGTGGGTACAGGATCTAATAAACATGTTGTTGGTTTAGATACAGTGATAAGTTTATTTAGCTCTTCCTGTCCTATATTTGTAAAGCACTGCAGTTTATCTTTGGGTGCGATGGATGAAACTGAAGTGTTAGACGCTGTAGAATCTACATTCGCTATTGTATTTCTAATGTTATCTATTTTATCAGTGAAGAAATTCATAAAGTCATTACTATTTAACGTTGGTGGAATATTTGAATCAGGTGGCGTCTGGTAATTTGTTAATTTAGCCACTGTGCTAAATAAAAACCTTAGATTGTTTTGGTTATTTTCAATGAGTTTGTGGATATGCTCTGCCCTAGCAGTTTTTAGAGCCTGTCTATAGCTGGACATACTGTTTTTCCATGCAATTCTAAAAACTTCCAAGTTAGTTTTTCTCCATTTGCGTTCAAGACTACGAGTTACTTTCTTGAGAGAGTGAGTATTACTGTTATACCATGGCACAGTACGTTTTTCTCTAACCTTTTTCAATTTGATGGGGGCAACAGCTTCTAATGTATTAGAGAAAATAGTGCCCATGTTGTCAGTAATTTCGTCTCATTCATGTGTATTTTTGGGTACAAATTATGCAACTCGGTGATGACGTCACTTTGGGGAGAAGTCGAGGAAAGGTAGCCTCAGCCTACTATGATGCCGCATTCCAGACAACCCGTAACCCATATTTTTCCAACCTTAAACCCGTGAAAGTGCACTGGAACAGCAATCAAACCCGTGACTTCCCATCCGTGAACTCGTGTCTCGTACTAGATCGATGTACTCCGAGTTCTGAGGTCACACAGCACGCAAAACAACGATGACAGCCCCTACGAATAATACTGTGTCACTGAACAGAGAGAGAGAGAACCCAGAAGGCGAATGGCAGGTTAATCCTCTTTTAATAGAAATAAGGCAAAGCCGCAACGGCCGAAAAACAAAGGCAGAGTACAGGGATAATTCCTGGATGAAACAATGAAGCCTAAGTGGCTGGTCCGGGAAGCCTCTGATCAGCGAGACAGGGTACTGGTGAGGCGGCGGACCCTTCGTTACTCCTCACGGCAGAGAACTGGGCGGAGAACAAGACAGGTAACAAACAGTCCACACAAGACTCTCCAAACGACTTGACAAAACTAGACAGGACAGGACCAATGGTCTGTAGGAAAAGCACAAATACGTCAGAAACATCCGAAGTGGTTAGTAATAATCCAACAGGGAATGGAAAGAGACAGAGCTAGAAATAGAGAGCCTAATGATAGGAGATAGAGAGCAGGTGAGCGGGAGAGAACGAGGAACAGCTGAAGATGATGAGAGTAGAGATAAGTGAGCGCAAAGGAAAAGAAAGAACCAGCAGATGGAGACAGAGATAGAAAAGAGAAAGAACTCAGATCATGACATACCGCCTACTGATGCAGTGTTTATGCAAGTGGTACACATTGAAAAAACTATTTTAGGTCAATGTAACGTTGCAATAAAATAAATAATCTAGTTACAATTCCTTGCGCTGGACTGTTGTAATGGTCTCCTAACCGGCCTTCCCAAGAAGATCATTAGACAGCTGCAGCTCATCCAGAACGCTGCTGCCAGGATTCAGAATCAGAATCAGAATCAGAATGAGCTTTATTGCCAGGTATGTTCACACATACGAGGAATTTGTTTTCGTGACTGAGCTCCGCAGTGCAACATAACAGCGACAGAACAAAAAACACAATAAGGAATAAAAAATACAAAAAAATACAAATAGGTGGGTAAGGATTGACAATATACAAATTGACAATGTATGGCAGGTATATTAAAATGAGCATTTATGTATGTACATGTATATTATGTGGAAAAGTTTTAACTGTACGCTAAGTATGTGTGTTGGATAAATAAGTGTATGTGTATATAAATATAAATATAAGTAGTGTATTGTGTTCCATGTATGTACATGTATATTATGTGCAAAAGATTTAAGTGTACGCTAAGTATGTGTGTTGGATAAAAAGTGTAGTGTATATAAATATAAATAGTGTAGTGTGTCCCACAGTTATTATCAGCTGTTCATAAGATGGATTGCCTGAGGGAAGAAACTGTTCCTGTGTCTGGTCGTTCTGGTGCTCAGTGCTCTGTAGCGTCGACCAGATGGCAACAGTTCAAAGAGGGAGTGTGCTGGATGTGAGGGGTCCAGAGTGATTTTAACAGCCCTTTTGCTCACTCTGGATAAGTACAGTTCTTGAATAGATGGGAGGGTTGTACCGATAATTCGCTCAGCAGTCCGGACTACACTCTGTAGTCTTCTGAGGTCAGATTTAGAAGCTGAGCTGAACCAGACAGTTACTGAAGTGCAGAGGATGGATTCGATGATGGTGGAGTAGAACTGTTTCAGCAGATCCTGTGGCAGGATAAACTTCCTCAGCTGGCGAAGGAAGTACAACCTCTGCTGGGCCTTTTTCACAATGGAGTCAATGTGAATGTCCCACTTCAGGTCCTGAGAGATAGTGGTGCCCAGGAACCTGAATGACTCCACTGCAGTCACAGTGCTGTTCATGATGGTGAGTGGGGGGAGTGCAGGGGGGTTTCTCCTGAAGTCCACGATCATCTCCACTGTTTTGAGCGTGTTAAGCTCCAGGTTGTTGAGAGTGCACCAGACAGCCAGCTCTTTAACCTCCTGTCTGTAAGCAGACTCGTCACCGTCCTGAATGAGGCCGATGAGTGTGGTGTCATCTGCAAACTTCAGGAGCTTGACAGAGGGGTCCTTAGATGTGCAATCGTTAGTGTACAGGGAGAAGAGCAGTGGGGAGAGAACACAGCCCTGGGGAGCTCCGGTGCTGATTGTACGGGTGCTGGATGTGTATTTTCCTAGTCTCACTACCTGCTGCCTGTCTGTCAGGAAGCTGTTGATCCACTGACAGACGGAGGTGGGCACGGAGAGCTGAGTTAGTTTGGGCAAGAGGAGGTTTGGGATGATCGTGTTGAAGGCAGAGCTGAAGTCCACAAACAGGATCCTCACATAGGTCCCCGGTCTGTATAGGTGTTGCAGAACATAATGCAGTCCGATGTTTACTGCATCGTCCACAGACCTGTTTGCTCTGTAGGCAAACTGAAGAGGATCTAGCAAGGGTCCAGTGATATCTTTCAGGTGGGCCAGCACCAGTTTTTCAAATGACTTCATGACTACAGACGTTAGAGCCACAGGCCTGTAGTCATTTAGTCCTCTAATTTTGGATTTCTTTGGGATAGGGATGATGGTGGAGCGTTTGAAGCATGAAGGGACTTCGCACAGTTCCAGCGATCTGTTGAAGATCTGTGTGAAGATGGGGGCCAGCTGGTCAGCACAGGATTTCAGACAGGCTGGTGTAACGCAATCTGGGCCTGGTGCTTTTTTCCTTTTCTGCTTACTGAAGACCTGGCGCACCGCATCCTCGCTGATCTGTATTGCAGGTGTGGGGGAGAGGGGGGATGCAGGAGGTGTGAATGGTGAGAGCGCTTGATTGGAGAGGTGTTCAGGGTGGGTTGCAGGAGTTGTGAGTGGTGTGAACAGTTGTTTGGAGAGGCATTCAGGGTTGGTTGCAGGAGTTGTGAATGGTGAGAGCGGTTGATTGGAGAGGTGATCAGGATGGGTTGCAGGAGCTGTGAATGGTGTGAACGGTTGTTTGGAGAGGCATTCAGGGTTGGTTGCAGGAGTTGTGAATGGTGTGAATGGTTGTGTGGGGAGGTGTTCAGGGCAGGTGATGGGTGTTCTTTCAAACCTGCAGTAAAACTCGTTCAGATCGTCTGCCAGCCGTTGATTCTCCACAGTGCTGGGGGGTGGTGTCTTGTAATTGGTGATCTTCTTTAGGCTTTTCCACACTGATGCGGAGTCGTTCAAAGTGAACTGAGTCCTTATTTTTTCAGAATAATTCCTCTTTGCCACTTTGATCTCCTTTTCCAGTGTGTATTTAGCCTGTTTATACAAGACATTGTCCCCCTTCTTGTATGCATCTTCTTTGGCCTGACGGAGCTGTCTGAGTTTTGCAGTGAACCACGGTTTGTCATTGTCGTAATTTAGTTGAGTCTTGGTAGGAATACACATATCCTCACAGAAATTGATATATGATGTTACGGTCTCTGTGAGTTCGTCCAGATCGGTGGAAGCAGCTTAAAAAACACTTCAATCAGTGAGATCAAAACAAGATTGTAAATCCTGCTCTGCTTCATTAGTCCATCTTTTTACAGTCCTTAATACAGGTTTAGCTGATTTTAGTTTCTGCCTGTAGGTCGGTATAAGATGAACCAGAAGGTGATCAGAACGTCCCAAAGCTGCTCGTGGAACAGAGTGAAATGCATCCTTTATTGTTGTGTAACAGTGATCCAATATATTACTGTCTCTTGTGGGACAAGTAACATGCTGTCTGTATTTTGGCAGTTCACGGGAGAGATTGGCTTTATTAAAGTCCCCAAGAATGATTAAAACAGAGTCTGGGTGTTGTTGTTCTGTCTCTGTGATCTGCTAAGCGAGTTTCTGTAAAGCTGAGCTCACGTGCGCTTGAGGAGGGATGTAAACACTAACCAGAATGAACGAATGAATCTCCCGCGGCGAATAGAACGGCTTGCAGTTAATGAAGAGCGTTTCGAGATTTGAGCAGCACGTCTTCTTTAACACAGTTACATCTGTACACCACCGTTCATTGATGTAAAAGCATGTCCCGCCGCCGCGCGATTTCCCCGTTGATTCTGCGCCGCGATCCGCTCTAAAGAGCTGAAAGTCCGGCAGATGGAGCGCGCTGTCCGGTATGGTGTCATTCAGCCAAGTTTCCGTGAAACACAGAGCAGCAGAGTGGGAGAAATCTTTATTTGTCCGAGAGAGCAGAAGCAGTTCGTCCGTTTTGTTGGGTAGAGAGCGGAGATTTGCCAGATGGATGCTAGGCAACGGCGTTCAAAATCCGCGTTTTCTGAGTCTCACGAGCGCTCCCGCTCGCTTTCCCCGTCTGCGCGTCCTCTTGAAGCGTGTGATCAACGCAGCCGCTCCGTTGACAAGAATGTCCAGCAAAACATCAGAATAGTCGAAAACCGGTGATATATCGGGAGATGTGTGTTGCCGAATATCCAGCAATTCGTCCCTGGTGAAACTGATTGCAGGAATATAGCTAAAGACAGCACAAACTAACAAAAACACAAAAACAACTGCAGAGCACGTCACGGAGGCAGCCATCCTGTATCGGCGCCACTCGTTATCTCTAGAAGTTCTTTACATAAAGTAAAATAATCATTCTGACTAGAACCAGAAAATCTGAGCATATCACACCAGTCCTCAGGTCCTTACACTGGCTTCCAGTGATTGATTTTAAAGTACTTTTACTTGTTTATAAATCACTCAATGATGGACAGAAATACATTGCAGATATGCTCACTGAATATAAACAGACCACTCAAATCATTAGGATCGAATCAGTTAGAAATACCAAGGGTTCACACAAAACAAGGGGGAGCCTGCTTTTAGTTATTATGGTTGTCTGAACTGATTGCACTGTATTTTATGTATTCACTGTATTTTATGTAAAATCATTTTCCATTTTTAACTGTTTCTAAATTGATTTTAAATCAATGTTTCAATCATTTTCAAAGTTTTTAAATTCCATGTTTTACTTTGTGATTATTATTTTTTTCTTTTTCATGATTATTTTACTTTATGTAAAGAACTTCTAATTACCATTGTGAATGAAATGTGCCAATAAATAAACTTATATCGCCCTTCCTTACCACTAGCGCGTGCTGTCGACGTTTTATTCTTCTATAGAAAGTGCGTAGTAGCCAACGAATTGGTGGGTTTTTGTTCAATGTGAGCCAAAATCATCACAATTAAAAGATCCAAAGACTTAATATACTTCAGTCTGTGTGCATTAAATTTAATGCTCGTGTTTTACAATTTGAGTTGAGTTGAACTTTTCCACGACATTCTAATTTGAGATGCACCTGTACACGCATGTCATAGCCAAGTTTATTAAACCAAAGTTGCATAGTGAGACAATTATCTTATAGGATTGCTAAAATTGTGTAGTGTGTCTCGGGCTTAAGTTGTCAGTAACTTAATAAAACAAGGAATTCTCAAAATATATATTTGTGTGCTGTGGGTGTTACTTTATCAGAATTAAATGCCTACACCTCTCTCTTATTATTGTATACCGGAGCACACCACCCTAATTATTACTCATTTAAAGTTTCCATCATTTGTACTAATATATAGTTTGTTGGTTTCCATAACAGAACAAAATGGATACACGTGTGTCACAGAAGCAGATATTCTAATGTATCCACTTGCTGATTTATTTAACCTCTCTTGCCAGTTATTTGGAAATGTGCTCGCATTAATCCAATTTATAAGGGAGGTGATGTTCTTGATCCTAATAATTATAGACCTATATCTATTACATGTTCTATATCTAAGGTTTTTGAAAAAATTATTTATAATCAAATTTCTAATTATTTATGTGTTAATATTTTAGCATCATCTCAATTTGGTTACTAGGTCTAATCATTCTACAACTGCTCTTCTTAAGTTTACTAATGATGTGTTTTCAGCTTCAGACGATGGCAAACTCACATAAAAAAAATAATAAAAAAAAAATTAAAACTCACAGGTGCATTTTTTCTTGATTTAACTAAAGCTTTTGATTTGGTTGACCAGTATTTGTTCATAGATAAACTTTGTGCTATTAGTTTTTCTGAAAATACAGTTTTGTGGTTTAATTCATATTTGAATAATAGAAAACCATGAGTTTTCATAGATGGGAATAAATCAGCTTTTCTGATTCAACAAAGGTTCTATACTTGGACCGCTTCTTTTTTCTACTTATGAAAATAATTTACCATTAATACCCAAAAAGGTTCAACTTTATGCTGATGATACCATCATATATGTTTCTAATTTCAATTCTATACAAATTCAGTTATCTCTTCAGTCTGAATTTAACGTTACAAGAGTGGTTTTTGGCTAATAAATGAGTGCTTAATAAAACCAACTCAAATATTATGATTCTTGGTTCTAGACAGAAACTTAAATCCAAATCTACTTCTCATGGTGTATCATGTATTGATGGTACTCCATTGCATAAAGTTGATTATATAAAATGGCATGATTCTGAACTTTCTTTTAAATCATATATTAATAATGTTTTGCACAAAGTCAGTATTGCAATTGGTACTTTATATCATTCTCAAGAGTGTGAAAGTGAAAGTCGTGACATTTTGTCAAGTATGGTAACACATACTCAGAATTGGTGCTCTGCATTTAAGTGCACACACACAGCAGTGAGAAGTGTTTTACATGTTCGTGTTCGTAAGAAACTTGCCTCTCAACTAATACTTCCATTTATAGAATACTGTGATGTGGTTTATCAAACGGCATCAAAATCAGATCTTGCCCCTCTTAAAATAGTATATAATAGAGTTTGCAGATTTGTTTTGGGTTGTTCTTTTCTTTACTCATCATTGTTCAATGTATGATGCACTTCAATGGACATAACTGTATGTTAGTAGACATTTATTGGCTTCAATTTGAATTTAAATATATTTATTTCGGTCAATCTACGTTCCTACTCTCACCTATGGTCATGAGCTTTGGGTCATGACCGAGAGGACAAGATCCCGGATACAGGCGGCCGAAATGAGCTTTCTCCGCAGGGTGGCTGGGCGATCCCTTAGAGATAGGGTGAGAAGCTCAGTCACCCGGGAGGAGCTCAGAGTAGAGCCGCTGCTCCTCCACATCGAGAGGGGTCAGCTGAGGTGGCTCGGGCATCTGTTCCGGATGCCTCCTGGACGCCTTCCCGGGAAGGTGTTCCGGGCGCGTCCCACTGGGAGGAGACCCCGGGGGAGACCTAGGACACGCTGGAGAGACTATGTCTCCCGGCTGGCCTGGGAACGCCTCGGTGTCCCCCCAGAAGAGCTGGAGGAAGTGTCTAGGGAGAGGGAAGTCTGGGGTTCTGTGTGTGTTCCTCGAGCAAACAAACAAACAAACAAACAAAAAAAACTATTGGCAAAAGAGCATTTATGTTTAAAGCACCTATAGATTGGAATAACTTGCCTGCAGACATTAGATACATTACATCTTTTTGACTGTTTAAACAATCTTTAGCATGTTGTTTGTAATGTTAATTGTAATTTGATGTACGATTGCTTAACTTTATATGTTAAGACCCCCTCGAAAAAGAGATGTTACATCTCAAGGGGTTTATCCCATTAATAACATTTACAGTTTGGGGAAGATGATGAGAAATTTAAGTGGTTTTATTTTGCATTTACATTCTTGTGACATTTTATATTATATTGCTGTTAGGAACACTTAAAAAGATTAATCTATATTATTTAAAAAACTTTAACATTTGCTGATGTTTTCTTTTGTGTTTTTGTTGCTTTTTTAAGACAATTTTGTAAAAAAATAAATAAAATAAAATTCAAGTACGCCTCACACAAGTGAAAAAAACAAAAAAAGTAATAGAATTTTCTTTGTGGTCCTTTTTTTATGTCCGATAAAAAACTATTATTTGCATGTGTTTATAAGTTTTATTTATTTATTGTATTTATTTTTTTAAGAAAACCCTATTAGGTTATTTGGCAGATGTCTTTACTCAAGTTTTTACTCAAAATTTATAAATATATTAATTAAAAAAAAGATTAAATAAAATGTATGTAGCCATTTACTAAATCTCATATTTTATTTTCATCTAACATTTAAATATGTATTTCAACAAGAATTTAACTCTGAGCATCGTTGATGTGTTTTATTATTTGTAATTGAATATGTCTGGACATTTCTGATTTTAGCGTGTGAATATGGACTTTTATTTTGGAGGGGAGATATGACATCATAAGGCTGCTCCTCCTCCTGCTCTGTTGTGATTCGGCTGAAGAAAGGTTTGTGTTTTTGAAGTGCTCCAAACTGTTCAGCATATTTTATGCTTCTAACGAGAACTCTTAAATGAATGTTTTATTACTGAATGTAACATTGTGTAATGCTTAGTATTTAATAACATTTTTGAATTGCATCCCCACTGAGTAACACAATTAGTTTGGATTATTTTCTTTCTGTTAATTATTCTCCTCTTGTCCAAACTCACAGATAATCATCCAAATTACACACTATTATAAAGATGTCGTTTATTAAAGAGGAGAGTGAAGACATTATGATTGCAGAAGTGTTCAGCATCAAACATGAAGATACTGAGGAACAAACAGGTTTGTTTCTTTATCAAAGCTTAACTCATGTTATATGGTTTTCCTAATTATGGCTTTTATTTGACCTGGAGTGTAGGCTTAAGGAATAGTTCAACCCAAAATGAAAATTACCCATATATTTACTCACCATCAAGCTGTCCTATGTGTATATGACTTTCTTCTTTCAGATGAACACAATCTGAGTTTATATGTATATATTCTGTATCCTCGTTGTTGCTAGCTTTATAATTGAAGTCAATAGGTGGTGAGATTTTGACGGTTATTCACTTTTGACTTGCGTAAACTTCTGTGATGTAGTGCACACTCCTACAATATACTACGCATTATAATCACATCATAGGAGTGTGCACTACGTCACGGAAGTCAATTTGTATCAGCATAACTCTAGAATCTGGTTGTTTTGTTTATAAAGTTTTAAATAAGAATATTTGTCTTACACCTAGGATGACTTGAAGGGTGAGTAAATCGTGGGGAAATTATAATTTTGGGGTGCACCAATCTTTTAACTTGGTTTTGTTTCTATTCACCTTAGACCTGAAGGTGCTAAAAGAGGAGGCTCAAGAACTGAATCAAAATGAAAATAAGTACCTGCTTGAGAATAGTTGTGATTTCATAATGGAAGAAAAATATCTTAGCTGCTCACAGACTGAAGAGGTTTCCACACGAATAAGAGCTCCGAAGACAGGAACTAGAGTTTTCTGCTGCAAACACTGTGGAAAAAGTTTTAGCCAATATGAAACCCTTAAAAGACACATGAAAATTCACACTGAAGAGAAACCTTTTATCTGCAAACAGTGTGGAAAGATTTTTTCTCTTAAAGGAAACCTTAAAAAGCACATACAAATTCACACTGGAGAGAAGCCTTTCGCCTGCAAACAGTGTAAGAAGACCTTCACTGAAAAAAGAAACCTTGAGCGCCACATGAGAATTCATACTGGAGAGAAGAGTTTCACTTGCCAACAGTGTGGAACGAGTTTCACTGAAAAAGGAAACCTTGAGCGTCACATGAGGATTCACACTGGAGAGAAGCCTTTCACTTGCCAAAAGTGTGGGACGAGTTTCACTGAAAAAGGAAACCTTGAGCGTCACATGAGGATTCACACAAGAGAGAAGCCTTTCACTTGCCAAAAGTGTGGGAAGTGTTTCACACAAAAAGGAAATCTTGAAAGTCACATGAGAATACATACTGGAGAGAAGCCATATACATGCACTCAGTGTGGAAAGAGCTTCACTGCAAAAAGAAACGTAAAACTCCACATGAGCATTCACACTGGAGAGAAGCCTTTCACCTGCCAACAGTGTGGGAAGAGTTTCACACAAAAACAGCATTTTAAAGTCCACATGAGAAATCATACGGGAGAGAAAGCTTTTACTTGCCAACAGTGTGGAAAAAGCTTCACTGAAAATGCATACCTTAAAGTCCACATGATAGTTCACTCTGGAGAGAAGCCATTCACCTGCCAACAGTGTGGAAAGAGCTTCTCTCAAAGAGGACATCTTAAAATCCACATTAGAAGTCACACTGGAGAGAAGCCTTTCACCTGTCATCAGTGTGGAAAGAGCTTCACAACAGCAGTGAACCTAAAATATCACATGAGAATTCACACCGGAGAGAAGTTGTTCAGTTGTGATCAGTGTGGAAAGAGTTTCAAACAAAAAAAATCCCTTAACTGTCACCTGAGTTCACCCAAGGAGTGTGGAAAAAGTGTCAGTCTAAACCAGGGGTCAGAAATCTTTATTTCATGAAGTGCCATTTTTAAGTTTCCTAGTTAATCCCTGTGCCACATCACAGTCATTTAAATGTGTGGAATGTGAACAAGGACTCTTGTCTGCATTGATAGTCTAGGGCAGGGTTCTCCAAACTCAGCCCTGGAGGGCCACTTTCCTTCAGAGTTTAGCTCCAAATTTTGGATCTTCTTGGAACTAAACTCTGCAGGACAGTGGCCCTCCAGTACTGAGTTTGGAGAACCCTGGCCTAGTGCAACTGTCCCACCTGTGACCGGTTCGAATCCTGACTCGCAGTTCCTCAAAAGGTAGTTCTGTATGCAGGTGAGAGGTACTTTAAAAGAATGAAATACATACACCTCTCTCTTATTATTTTATAAGTGTGCACACTGCACAAATGATTACGAGATCAAGGCATTTATCTTCTTGTGTTTATATCTAAGTTGGTTTCCATATCACATAAAAATAAATAAAATATCAGTATCATATTATATTCATAAAAAATGAAAACAATGAGAAATTCAAGTTGTTTTATTTTGTTTTAATGCATTCTTATGACACACCCGGTCCGTGGATGATGCAGTAAACATGGGACTGTACTTCATCCTGCAACATCTGGACAAAACAGGGACTTATGTGAGGATCCTGTTTGTGGACTTTAGTTTGGCTTTCAACACCATCATCCCAAAAGCCCTCCAGACCAAATTTCATGTCAAACAGCTGCTCCACCGACACTGGTGCCCCACAGGGATGTGTTCTCTCCCCTCTGCTCTTCTCGCTCTACACCAACGATTGCACCTCTAAAGAACCCTCTGTCAAACTCCTGAAGTTTGCAGATGACACTACAGTCATCGGCCTCATCCAGAGCATGATGAGTCTGCTTACAGACAAGAGGTTGAGCAGCTGGCTGTCTGGTGCAGCCTCAACAACCTGGAGCTGAACACGCTCAAAACAGTGTAGATGATCATGGACTTCAGGAGAAATCCCCTGCACTCCCCCCACTCACCATCATGAAAGCACTGTGACTGCAGTGGAGTCATTCAGGTTCCGGGGAACCACCATCTCTCAGGACCTCAAGTTAATTCTCAGCACATAGAGACTCTTTCACCTAGATATCACACTATAGAGACTGTGTCTGTTCCCCGAACTAGAAATTACAAAAAACGTCCAAACCAATTTGAGTAACAATTTAATTGAGGTTCAACAAATAAAAAATAGATGCAATACGGATAAATGATAAATCTTGGCTTATTGAATATCAGGTCCCTTTCTACAAAATACATTTTTGTAAATGATATGATCACTGATCATAATCTAGATGTGCTCTCTTTGACTGAAACCTGGCTTAAACCTGATGATTACATTATTTTAAATGAGTCCACCCCCCAAGATTACTGTTATAAACATGAGCCAAGTCTAAAAGGTAAAGGGGAAGGTGTTGCTTCAATTTATAACAACGTTTTCAGGATTTCTCAGAGGGCAGGCTACAAGTATAACTCGTTTGAATTAAGGGTGCTACATAAAACATTATCCAGAGAAACAAGAGTTAATGATAAATCCCCTGTGATGTTTGAACTGGCTACTGTATACAGGCCACCATGGCATCATACAGACTTTATTAAAGAGTTTGGTGATTTTACATCTGAGTTTTAATTGTTTGTGATTTTAATATCCATGTTGATAATGAAAGAGATGCATTGAGATCAGCATTTATACACATTCTGAACTCTATTGGGGTTAGACAAGACATCTCAGGACCTACTCATTGACGAAATCATACTCTAGATTTAATACTGTAGATTTTATGCTCAAGGAAGACTAAGTAAAACAGTCCGACACCATGGTATAATGAGCACACTCACAAACTAAAGAGAGCAGCCCGAAAAATGGAGCGCAGCTGGAGGAAAACAAAACTAGAGGTATTTCGTATTGCTTGGCGGGAAAGTAACATATCCTACAGAAAAGCATTAAAAACTGCTAGATCTGATTACTTTTCTTCTCTTTTAGAAGAAAACAAACATAACCCCAGGTATTTATTCAATACAGTGGCTAAATCAATGAAAAATAAAGCATCAATAAGTGTTTACAACAAGTGTCTATTTTACTACTAATATTGATACTATTAGAGATAAACCATGTAGCCGTCAGCTACAGTATCACATCAGACAGTGCACTATAGATCCACTGATGGACAATTCCACTCATTCTCTACCATAGGAGAGGAAGAATTGTATTAACTTCTTAAATCTTCTAAACCGACAATATGTAAAGGTGCTGGTCATATAATTAGAATATCATCAAAAAATTTATTTATTTCACTAATTCCATTCAAAAAGTGAAACTTGTATACTATATTCATTCATTACACACATACTGATATATTTCAAATGTTTATTTATTTTAATTTTGATGATTATAACTGACAACTAAGCAAAATCCCAAATTAAGTATCTAAGACAATTAGAATATTATTTAATATGACCAATACAAAGAAAGGATTTGTAGAAATCTTGGACAACTGAGAAGTATGAACATGAAAAGTATGAGCATGTACAGCACTCAGTACTTAGTTGGGGCTCCTTTAGCCTGTATTACTGCAGCAATGCGGCGTGGCATGGAGTCGATCAGTCTGTGGCACTGCTCAGGTGTTATGAGAGCCCAGGCTGCTCTGATAGTGGCCTTCAACTCTTCTGCATTCTTGGGTCTGGAATATCGAATCTTCCTCATCACAATACCCCATAGATTTTCTATGTGGTTAAGGTCATGGATACCATGGTCCTTAAACCAGGTACTGGTAGCTTTGGCACTGTGTGTACACAATTATATTCCTTCTTAGAGAAAAATGGTATCTGTGAGGATTTCCAGTAAGGATTTAGACCGTATCATAGTACTGAGACTGCTCTCCTTAGAGTTACAAATGATCTGCTCTTATCATCTGATCGTGGTTGTATCTCTCTATTAGTTTTATTGGATCTTAGTGCTGCTTTTGACACAATTGACCACAACATTCTTTTACATAGACTTGGACACTTTGTTGGCATTAATGGAAGTGCATTAGCATGGTTTAAATCATACTTATATGACTGCCATCAATTCGTAGCAGTGAATGAAGAGGTATCATATCGATCACAAGTGCAGTATGGAGTACCTCAAGGCTCAGTACTAGGGCCGCTACTCTTCACGCTTTATATGTTACTCTTGGGAGATATCATCAGGAAACATGGTGTTAGCTTTCACTGTTATGCTGATGATACTCAGCTCTATATTTCTTCGCGGCCCAGATCCAGTCTGTGTCCAGATCAGAGGGTCACTGCAGTCACCCGGATCCAGTACGTATCCAGACCAGATGCTGGATCAGCACCTAGAAAGGACCTCTACATCCCTGAAAGACAGCGGAGACCAGGACAACTAGAGCCCCAGATACAGATCCCCTGTAAAGACCTTGTCTCAGAGGAGCACCAGGACAAGACCACAGGAAACAGATGATTCTTCTGCACAATCTGACTTTGCTGCAGTCTGGAATTGAAATACTGGTTTCGTCTGGTCAGAGGAGAACTGGCCCCCCAACTTAGCCTGGTTTCTCCCAAGGTTTTTTTCTCCATTCTGTCACCGATGGAGTTTCGTTTCCTTGCCGCTGTCGCCTCTGGCTTGCTTAGTTGGGGTCACTTCATCTACAGCGATATCGTTGACTTGATTGCAAATAAATGCAGACACTATTTAACTGAACAGAGATGACATCACTGAATTCAATGATGAACTGCCTTTAACTGTCATTTTGCATTATTGACACTGTTTTCCTAATGAATGTTGTTCAGTTGCTTTGACGCAATGTATTTTGTTTAAAGCGCTAAATAAATAAAAGTGACTTGACTTGAACTCTTACTATTGAACATCAACCAGAGGTTTCTCTTAAGAGACTGTTCCTAGTACAGTATAAGTGTACTAGACATTACATTTAAGCATCAACGACAAGACATTAGTAGTGAAATCTTCTTGAATTCGAGTGGATATTACTGTAGAGAAATTCATTTCGCTCAATGAATCAGTCGAGACACTGAGTTCCAGAAGTCAAAATTAGACTTTATTGCACAAAAACAACAAAGCAGAGATGCAAGCAGTTCATCTGAAATGGTCTCTTTTAAGCCCATTATTCTTGTACAATTTTTTCTGCTCTGTGTTCATCTTCAGTTCTCTTTTCACAGCAGTTCAGTCAGTGTACTGTTTGAGTACATAAATTACTCTTGGATATCATTTTTTTTTAACTCAGAGGGAGTGTCAGCCACATTACAAAAGTTAACAGTTTAAGTCAGTTGTGGATTAATGCGTATTGGAGATGCGAACTGTTTAAAATGATTCAGTTCGATTTGGTGAACTGGTTCAAAAAGATCCGGTTACATCGAATGATTCGTTCGTGAACCGAATATCACAAACTGCTTTGTTTTTAACTCTCTCACAACAGACACGGAAGAGAAGACAATGCTGAATAAAGTCGTAATTTTTGCAATTTTTGGACCAAAATGTATTTTCCATGCTTCAAAAAATTCTAACTGACCCTCTGATGTCACATGGACTACTTTGATGATGTTTTTCTTCCCTTTCTGGACATGGACAGTAGACCGTACACACAGTTTCAATGGAGGGACTGAGAGCTCTCGGAACGAAATCTAAAATATCTTAAACTGTGTTCAGAAGATAAACGGAGGTCTCAGGTTTGGAACGACATGAGGGTGAGTTATTAATGACATAATTTAGATTTTTGGGTGAACTATCCCTTTAAGTGCATGATCCCTTTGCTTCATAAGTAATCAAATTGTTTCATTTAACCAAGGTAAATATTCTCTTTGTCCTGGCTTTAGTTTTACTTTCCTTATAAAACTGTTTATCATTTTTTGAGTTTCAGTCATAAAAAATTTATAATTTTGATCTACACCCACATATGTTAAATTTACGTCCCAGTCTATTTTTTTTTAATAGTTTTTTTTCAAGACTGTCCAACTGACTTTTATGTATTTTATATTTTTCTACCTTCTTTTCAGATATTAAATTAAATCTGGTTTTAGTGAGCTTTCTCACAATCAAAATCATATTATGATTGGTTAGTCCAGTTACCAGATTATAACATTTCTTTATCCTTTCTGGTCTATTTGTAAAATCCAGATCAAGACATTTTTCTGAATACGTTATTAGTCTGGTTGACCCTTCAATAATATGTTTAAAGTCATAATGACCAGTTAAAGTTCTTAATTTCTTCCTTTGTAATTCATCCTTCCAATTTACATTAAAATCTCCTAATAAAATGATCTCCTTATTTGTTTTACATTTTTTGATAAGGGCATCCAATTTTTCATAAAATACAGCCTTAGCAGATGGTGGTCTATAAATTCCAATTACCACAAATAACTTTTGCTCAGACAATATTAATTTAGGACCAATACATTCTATCTTGTTTATACAAGACCACTGAAATTGCTCGCATCTTATACTATCCTTAACATAAAATAACACCTCCACTCTTTCCATCTATTCGATCTCGTCTATTTATTTGATAACCACACACTGTTACATTCAGTGACTTTCAGTTTCCTTATTTGGTCATCTTCCTTTTCTTGTTTGGTTATTTGATTAATCCCCACCTGTCTCCATTCACCTGATTTCTCCCTAGTGTTTAAATAGCCTGTCTTTTGAGTTCTTCTTGGTCTGTGTTTGATGTTGTATCCTGAGTTACGTTTGTATATGTCTTATGTTGGATGTGCCCTTATTCTCCTAGGATTATTAAAAGGTACCCTTTGTATATAGTCTTCCTCGTGCGCCTTCCTTACACACCAGCATAACCGTAACAGAATCACGGACAAAAACAGTTTATTTAGCTGTGTTTTTCTTTCTTTTTGTTTTTGTTTTCCCCCCTCTCGGAATGGCTATCCCAGCAGTCCGACTCCTATGCCTGGAGCAACTGGACCGTTCGATGGAGGACCATACCAGGGACTTTCTAGATCTGGCGTGCCTTACCCACTTCCCCGACCGCTCGCTCTAACTTGTATTACACCGGCCTGAGCGAGCGGTGTAAGGCACTCCTGCCAGCGAACGGTCCTGGAGAGGATTTTGCCGCCTTCGTGGAGTGGGTGCTGGAGAAAAATGAGCTGCAGGGTGAAATGTATTTGGTTTCTGTGAATTTATATAGAGGAACAAATGGACCTTATAGACTAGTTTAGTGAGGTTTTACCCGAATCCCCTGTGTCTTCGCTGGTTCCGCCCAGCCCTGAATCTCCTGTTTCTCCGCTGGTTACGTCCAGCCCTGATCCTCCTTTGCACATGGTTAGATCTAGACGATAGAACGCCGGCCTGAAATGTAGGCACCGATGTAAAAACATAAAATAATCTTACTTTTAAAAAAGTGGTTATGAACAAAGCCATTTTTAGGAAACTGTTGGCTTGATAGCAGCGAGCCAGCACCTGCCTGACCGCTCACTGCTGTCGACGCCATTTTCTTTGGATGCGTCCAGCTCAGGGATTCCTGTACATTGTTCGGTTCCGGCAAAACACAGCTCTTCTGTTCCGATCAAAACATTAAATAGCTCCACAAACAGTTTCTCATTCATTACATGTTTAGCTGCTTCTCTCAAAATATTAGCATGGATGAAATCTGTGATCTCAGCTGGATCTCTTTTCCTGCAATGATTAAACATTTCCAATGAAAGACATAATGTGAACAAAGTTAGGTAAAAATTTATATCCTACACATACTACTTCTCCCTTATCAAAAACTGAAACAGCCAGGCCAACAATGAATATGGAATACACTTTTTCATGCTCCTGAGGATGGCATCAGTAAGTGCTCTGTTTCTAAGTCAGTCTAAGTCTAAGTTTTTTTCAGAACTACATGTTAGTATTTAATGCTGTAATTAATGCTAATCTCTTAAACTGGAGATTCTGTTGGGCTCTGCTTCTTTCCTGCCTCGAAACTGAATGTCAAAGACTGTTTTATATATTTCTCAAAACTGGTGATGATCTGGCAAATGCTTCATTCCAAAAATAAATTTGGTAGCGGAAAGACGTGTAGTGGAAACTTGTAATACTAATCTGACTTCTTCACAGACAATTCAAACAACTACCAGTTGTTAATATAATAACTATAGTATTTATTTGTAGATTATAGGTTGTGACTC
Source organism: Carassius carassius (assembly GCF_963082965.1). NCBI lineage: Eukaryota > Metazoa > Chordata > Actinopteri > Cypriniformes > Cyprinidae > Carassius > Carassius carassius. The sequence continues at coordinate 53,731,029 of NC_081755.1, forward strand.
GTCAGAAGGCAAAATGGAATGTAGCTTTTTGTCACGCTACACTATTACTTGCTGAAAAAAGTAGTTAGTTACTGAAAAAGCTACACCATTTTAAAAGTAGCTGAGCAACTGTTCGCTACTGAAACATGTAGTTATGTCAGTACATTTACATTTACATTTAATCATTTAGCAGACGCTTTTATCCAAAGCGACTTACAAATGAGAACAATAGAAGCAGTCAGGTCAACAAGAGAACAACAACAGTATACAAGTG